>NW_004797405.1:217761-219793 GCF_000002075.1 Aplysia californica | reverse complement strand
AACAACAACAAACAAACAAAAAAACAGAATTATAGGCTACTATGATGACACGCCTTTATGCTATTGCTGTTTACATCAATGAAGCTAGGGGTACATTGTCGCCGAGAAAATGGCGTCCAGCAAATCTATGAATGTGCGCTTAAAGCAAAGGGCTGTTATTGAGTTCCTTACTGCAGTGGGAGCTGCACCAATCGATATTCATATAGGTGAATGAAGCTTGTCTATGGTGAAGCATGTGTAGATCATAGTAGATGTAAGTACAATGTAGCCTACTGTTCGAAGATGGGTAAAAGAGTTCGCTGAAACCAGTCCCGCAGAGACATAAAAGTTGCATGACCAAGCTCGTTGTGGTCGTCTCAACTCTGCCAGTGATGTTCAACAAAAGGAGAGAGTAGATGAGGTCGTCCAAGCAAACCAGCGGATCAAAGTAAGAGATGTCAGTGAAATGCTAGGGATTTCTGTAGGGAATGCTCAGTGTATTATCTATTATGTGTTTGGTTACAGGAAAGTGTGTGCACGGTGGGTTCCCCACATGTTGTCACCCGAGCTGAAATTGAATGAATCGACAAAAAAGGCAACTATGTTGAAAAGTAAAGATACTGTCATGTAGCAGACATCCTAAGCTTTCATTTTGTGTATAACATTTGTATGTAGTATCAGTAATAAAGAAATTATGAACTTGGACTTGGAGGCAAAACCTTATTTTGAACGGCCCGTGTACATTTTCTTTTGGACTACTACTACTGTGTACTGTGATGCTGTGGTTGGGTGTTTCGCTGTCGCAAGCAGTCAAGCAGGAGACCCGAGTTCGTTCGATTCCCGAGTAGGGAGAAGTTTTATCGAGTAGGCCTACATGTATCGGTCTCTCTCCTGGGATGTCGTATCTCACTCAGCCCTGGATGGTCCTGACAGAGTGGGAATCCTGCTTCCTGAATGATTGACAGTCAGAGTGGGAATCCTGCTACCTGAATGATTGACAGTCAGAGTGGGAATCTTGCTTCCTGAATGATTGACAGTCAGAGTAGGAATCCTGCTTCCAGAATGATTGACAGTCAGGGTGGAAATCCTGCTTCATGAATGATTGACAGTCAGGGTGGGAATCCTGCTTCCTGAATGATTGACAGTCAGGGTGGGAATCCTGCTTCCTGAATGATTGACAGTCAGGGTGGGAATCCTGCTTCCTGAATGATTGACAGTCAGGGTGGGAATCCTGCTTCCTGAATGATTGACAGTCAGAGTAGGAATCCTGCTTCCTGAATGATTGACAGTCAGGGTGGGAATCCTGCTTCCTGAATGATTGACAGTCAGGGTGGGAATCCTGCTTCCTGAATGATTGACAGTCAGAGTAGGAATCCTGCTTTCTAAATGATTGACAGTCAGAGTAGGAATCCTGCTTTCTAAATGGTCTAAATTGTGTAGAAGGGGGCGTAAACACGCTTACATAAAAAAAAAGAACTGCTGATGAATAAATTAAAGAAAGGTAGGCCTACAACTTTTTTTTAATCTATTGATTGACTTTTTTTCACCTTTATTTTCTCAGAACAACTAAAACAAATGCGAAGGTAGCCAGTAAGCCTTCCACCCAACAGATTTCCCTGAAGACAATGAAGCATCAAAGACGAACATAGTCCTACAAGGCCTGGCATTGTGTTAATATCGCTCTTTGTTTATTTGTGGTTTGCAATTTGAACTCATTTAACATAATTATTCCACGTATTGCTGTTCCCAATTCGTATGGATACGATAGTAAAACACGATAACCTAGATGTAGTTTGTTTTTTAAAATAAATTCCAATCATGCAAGCCTGGAACTTGCGAAACGAATAAAGTGTAAAGAACTTAAACGCTGAAGAAAAGGAAAATAAATTAATTGACAACACATTCTGCTATCAGTCTCAGTTTCTCGCAGTCCGGACATTTCCGACACCATGTTGGTCGGGTTCCCATACACATGCTGAAACATTTGAGAGATGATGCAGTGGAATCAGGCGCTCGTCCATTTTTTTAATTATTTTTTTTTTTTGGGGGGGGG
>NW_004797405.1:216553-217661 GCF_000002075.1 Aplysia californica | reverse complement strand
ATGTTTTGGGCATACGGAGTTATTGGTACATGTAGATCTAACATCTTTAACTTTAAGTTAAAGATTGTTCTGGTGAAAAATGTGTTTAATATCTAAAGATTGTTCATTTGTCTAACTTCTTTAAAAAGAAATAATATAAATACCCTTCTATCTAAAATAGAAGTCTAGTTTCTGCCATTAAGAGTGTGTAGATCTAGGTTTCTGGGCGGCAGAGGTAAAAGAAAAAATAAGCGAGGTAATGGTCGCCAAAGTTTTATGACTTCCAAACTTGAGTGTCCTTGGAAACTACAAATTTACATTTTATGTCGCTTTGATCAACGTTTTCCCAGTAAAATTCACATTCATAAATGTGTTTTCAAATGGATATATGATAAGTATTGAGCAAAAGAAAAATCAATTGAAACTGCGAAACGGACAGGAAAATGTTTTTTTTTAATTTCCTTAAAATTAAATTTTTGTCAAGCGCCTGATTTCCTCTACGCACTGAAACATTTCAGTGGTGACCATGACATTCGCAGGAATGCCAGAGATTGATGTAGTCATGGGCACAACTGACTTCCTCCCACGTGACCTCAGCGTTGTCCCAGCCCAGACCGTTGAGAATCTGACCTCTGTTGTTCTGCAGGTCGAAGTGAGCCTCGTAGCCGTGGTCGTTGACTGAGTCTGAGGAAGTGCGCAAGATCGTGTCACGATGGGGAGATGTCTCAGACTCAGTTTTAGTAAGCGTTTTACAGCACTTGCAACACAATAAAGCCATAAGTGCCGAAGAGTAGGGGTGTTACAAGAGAGTAAAAAGCACACAAGTAAAAAGGAGGAGAGATCAGGATGATAGATGTCTAACCCTATCCGTCCACCCTGGGGTAATTTTCTTCACTTTTTTAAATACTTCTAGTACGAAGATCTCTTTGAAACTTTCAGTATTTCTCAAAAATCATTTTGACAGACTGCTTTGCAAAGCGTACTGATAGGATTACGAGTAAATATCTTCTTTGGAAAGTTGTGGCACAGAGTTTCCCAATTCGTATGGATACGATAGTAAAACACGACGTACTTTAATAGGAAAGAAGGAGCAAGCCAAGCACCCCAGAGCTCCCGCCAACCGCCAGCA
>NW_004797405.1:205738-215130 GCF_000002075.1 Aplysia californica | reverse complement strand
AATCCTTCTGAGATATATCAGAGAGAGAGAGAGAGAGAGAGAGAGGGGGGGGGGGGGGGGAGAGAAAGAGAGAGAGAGAAAGCCCAAAATTTACTGCTGGTTTTACCTTTTTAATAAGTCATCGAAAGGGGGTTCAACGATATTATTAAGGCCTGGGTGTGTCAGATGATAGCACCACGTGAATGTTTTTCAGTTAAAATTTTCCTTTTTAATGTAGGTCTTTTTTACACCCCCATCGACACAAATTAGACAATGTAGGAGGCTGTGCCTGTCAGGGCTAGCACAGGCTGAGGGGGATAGAATATAACAGTAGAAAGACCGAGATACTCTATTTAAATGTCTCCTCACTCTGCGTGGTACAGAGAAGTGCCTAACCGCTACGCTACAGACGCGGGTCTTTCAGTTTGAGGATTCTTCTTCTTCTTCTTCTTCTTCTTCTTCTTATTATTATTATTATTATTATTATTATTATTATTATTATTATTATTATTATTATTATTATTATTATTATTATTATTATTAGTTCTGTCTCTATTGTTAATACATGTAGCCTACCATTGATGTCATAGTCATAGACGTTCGTTTTTGTTTTTTCAATTGTCCAACTATGAGCAATGCGTCCGGAGATGAGAGTATTTCTTCAATTTAAGAAATAGAAGAAATGTATAATAAAGATTAATTTAAAAGAATCATGGCCTCTGTTACGACCCATGAAACGAATTTTAGCAGAGAAGACAGAGCTTTCCACAATTTGAGCATTAATTTTAAAAAGCGTCATTTCCACGTGTGGATGCGTGCAGCTTGCGGATTTATTTCTGGCTTCTTCAGCGTTTCTAATAATACATGTAGTTCTCGAAGCCTCCTGCGATTAATTGCTTCCCTCTGTGACCGCCGCTCTTTGACCGATGAGTGATAGTACAACGATAACAGAGACGACAAGAACATTAACCTCTTCACTGCTACGCAGAGGTCTGTTCTGGCTTGTATTATCCACTTATTGTTTCATCTGGATGACAAAATAAGTTTTATTTGTACAATTACAGCTGGTGATTTTTCTTATTCTAAAACAATTCTATGTGTTTAAATATTCCTTGAATTAACTTTTTATCTTGTCAGTACAGATGTTGGTGGAAACTTTTCAGCAGTGAAGGTGTTAAAATAATCAACAAACGAAAAACGAACCGGTGGGAGTAAGCTTGACACATTTCCCACAATTCCTGCCACACCAAGAACTATATCCGCCGTTGTCGTAGTACATCTGGTTGGGGGCGGTCACGTATTTGGACAAGTTCCAGTCGAAAGGAGTGTCTGTGGATACAGTCGTGAGACAACTACAACAACGACAACAATAATAACAACAACATCAACATCAAAATAATACTAATAATGATAATAATAATGTGCCTAATAGCAATAAAACTGACAACAGTCATAGTAAAAGTGTCATCACATTGATATAGCGCATATCTTCGCCCTAAAGCATGCTCTGTGAGCTTTACAAAATTACAATAGACATGCCAATAATGCCATAAGGATGATGATGATGATAACGACACGACGACGACGACGACGATGATTATGATGATGATGATACATGTATGCATATTTCTCTAGAATCATTCAATATCAAACCAGTATCCCATCATCACCTTCGCACACCACCACGCACCACCACGCACCAGACTGTGGTTCAGAGACCTACCACTGTTGGAAGGCCCGCAGCCACACGATCCTCTGTGCCCGTCGTTATACCTCGTGGTGCTGGCACACTTCTTGCCGTTGTATACCCTCACGCCTTGGCTGTTCCTGTGACATTTCTGCTCTGCCACGGCACAGGCTGCGGGGAGAGTAGAAGTAGAAAAACAAATGTGGGAGTTGGAGGCGTCGTGGTGAAATCAAGCGCTCGTCAAAATAAGGTAATGGAAGAAACCGACTTTTTTTCGCTTTTGGGCATTTTTTTAAATCGATATTTTTTTAATCAGTTATTTATGTAAAAAATTGTATTTATTAATTAATTTAGGCCTATTTATCTATTATTTTATAGTTTTTCATTTTTTAAAAAATTTAAATAAATCTTTTTTTTTTTTTTTTTTTTTTTTGGGGGGGGTGGAGGTCAACACATTTTATCTTCACTTAAAAACATATTCCAGTGTGGATTTTTACTGATTAACGTTTATCAAAGGCACCTAAAAATTGTAAATTTGCAGTTTCCAAGACACTGCAGCTTAGGAAGTCAACAAACTTTGGAGGCCATTTTCCCTGTAATGTTACCTCAGACACCAGGCGACCAACTTCTCCTTCAGTTGCAAATATGTCCACTTTTGTTCTCGGTATCTAAGTATTTTGTTCATCGAAAGCAAGACAAGTGTACTGGTTTTAAGATGGTACCCGTAACTCCATAATCATCATCATTATCCGGAGCCTTGCCTACTGGCGTGGGCGATCATGGACCTCCACTTCAGTCCGTCTTGCGTAGCAGCGATGATGTCTGTTGTTCTTGGTGTTCCCAGCCATGTTGTCAACTTGTCCAATATCTTTTCCCTCTGTCTGCCTCTGCCTCTCTTTCCATCAAACTTGCCTGTTGTTACAATATTCTCCAATTATTCTTTCCGTATTGTGTGTCCAATGAAATTTGCCTGTCGCTTTCGAAATATTCGTCATAAACTGTCGCCTGCAATTTTCTTTAACCAAGATTTCTTCATTTTTTTAAAAGCTGTCCATGGGATACGCAGCATGCGTCTTGTGAACCACAACTCTGTCGCCTCAATTGTTCTTTCCAGCTTTCTATTGATTGTCTATGCTTCGTACCAGAACTCAATTATAATATGCCCAAAAATTGGCGAGCGCTTGATTCCACCTTATCATCATCATTGCCTTTCTCACCCTGCACCTGGGTATAGGCCACGGACAAACATTTTCCACCTTTCTCTATCCTGGACTAGCCTCTTGATGTTATTCCATGCCTTACCACTTTTCTGTACATCAGTTTCTGTGATTCTTCTCCTGTTCAACGCGGTCTTCCCCTTGATATTTTACCCTGTGGATTCCAATCCAACATTTTCTTTGTTAAGCAGCTGCCTGTCTTCCTGAGAGTATGTCCAATCCATGGCCACCGCCTTCTTCCTATCTCATCTCTGACTGGGATCTGTCTTGTTTTCTTTAACTAATACTTCCTCGTTGGTGACCCTGTCTGTCTATCTGATCTTCAGTAACTTTCTTAGACACTTGTTCAAGAAAACCTGAATCTTCTAATCCAAGTCTGTGATGCGTTGATTCCACCTCGCTGCAACACAATTGAGTAAGCCTGCTCCAACCTCCTTATCCTACTCTTACCAAATCCTAGTAGAACAAGGGTGCGCAAACTGCAGCTTGCGATCAAAGTCCGGTCTAGAGGGTTTACCTGCTTCTACGGTGTAGCGGTTAAGCGCTACACTATCGCATACAGGAGACCTGGGTTCGTTTCCTGGGTAGGGAGAATTTTTATCTATTATTTCATTATTTCGGTCTTTCTGCTTGGATGTTGTCTGTCTTAGCACGGTGGGCCCTCACGTGCATGGTTGAAGCTCGCTTCTTAAATTATCTAAATTGTCTCGGTGTGGGCGTAAAAACATAATTATCTAACATTAAAAACAAAGCAAAATCAAACAAAACAAAACAAGACCTCCTTGTTTACCGTGTGCATTGATCTACAGGAGATTTGCTTTCCTCTTATTTCAGGAAAAAGACAATCTTGCTTACCGATGAGGGCGGCGAGTAGAACAGCAAAAGTCTTCATTGTGGTTGTCCCGACACCCTTGGTCTGTGGTAACCTCAGTTCTGCGGAGGCCATTGTGTTCAGAAGAACAGGGGACAGAAATTTGTTATATGACAATAACTTTGTCTTTCAACCTGCTGGCAAGGATATCTGGTCACATATGGTTTTCTTCTTTTTTCTTTTTTTTCAGATCCACAGTCTTCAAAAAAAATTAGCGGCGTCTACAACCTATGGACATGAAATTCATTAATTAAAATTTTTTTTAAAAGACTGTTAGGATTTGTATGGAAAAGCGCAGGCCTGCGTTGATGTCTGATATATAATTGCTTTTAGTCTGCATGTTTTGTTTTTTGTTTTTGTTTTTGTTCTGTCATGAATAAATGTATCCACAAACATAACAGTACAGTGCATGGGATCAAGGAAAGCTCACGTTGAATCGTACAGGTTTTGCATTTTAGTCTTATATATAAGTAAGAACCGCATGAGCTCTGAAAAGGAGTAACAATAAAGATTCGAGCAATCTGCCACGAAAATGATGTATACCCACACACTGATTTGACATCTTTGGGCAAAAATTCTATTTTAAAAAATACAACAAAAAAAAACAACAACAACAAAACAACAAAACACCTTTAAAATTATGTAGGCCCCCTACATTCAGTATACTCTTACAAAATTTCAGAAATAAAACTCGACTTTCAATCGGGTGAAAATAAAAGCTGCGCTGAAGAAAAAGCCGTACAGGTTTCACATTTTAGTCCTATATGTCAGAACTGCACGAGGTATTAGAAGGAGTAACAATAAAGATTCGAGTAATCTGTCACGAAAATGATATACCCATACACTGATTTGACACCTTTGAGCAAAAATCTAGAACAAAACAAAACAAACATGTTCATGTAGGTCCCCTACATTCAGTTTGCTCTTTTTAAAAATTCAAAAACAAAACTCGACTTACAATTACAATCGGATGAAAATAAAAACTGCCCTGAAGAAAAAGTCGTGTGGCTCAACCACATAAACAGTGAAGCCTTTCACGTTGAGCTGACCCAGACGAAGGACAAATGAGTTTGTTGAAAGTTCACATCACATTACAAAAGCGAGGTTCCAGTCTGGGCGCTATCTTGAAGATAAGATGAAAAGGTCACAAGTGAGGTCATATTTAGGGTCGATCCCATAGAGGACCTTAGACCCTATTGTCTTCAAGTAACAACCTTCTCCAATGCTTCATGGAGATTATTACGCATTATTAGGGCGTCGGTGGTCTAGTGATTAGATTGTTGGGCTCGCAACCGAAAGACAGTGGGTTCAAACCCTGTAAGTGGGTGGTTGGCGGGTGCTCTGGTGTGGTTTGCTTCTTCTTTCCTATCAAACATCTATCGTCTTTCTCCCCCCTTTTTCTTTTTTATGTTTGTTACTCGCTTGTAACACATCTAATCTTCTGGCGCTCATATGACCTCATGCAGTTGCGAGTGCCGTAAAACCTTTACTAAAACTAAAAAACCCTGTAATTGGCCCACGACGCAGTGTCCCTGGAAAAGGCGCTTTACGGAACTTTTTGCTACAGTACTGCTCCGCCCCTGCGTGTCTCTCAAACTAGACATTCTGTGACATTGTCGTCGATAAGCTGATGATGGTGGTCATGTCCAAGGTTGTCTACCGGTGACTGTGGTGTAACAGTTAGGCGCTTCGCTGTCGCACGCAGGAGACCTGAGTATGATTCCTGATTGGGGAGAAATTGTTATCGAGTATCTCGGTCTTTCTGCTGGGATGTTGTATTCTTCTCAGCCCAGGTTGGTCCTGACAGGCAGGGTTGGGAAAACTGCTTCCAAATATGATCTAAATTGTATTAATGGAGGCGTAAAAGCAAGTATATTTTTTTTCAAAGTTAAAAATAAAGTTGTCTGATGGTCCTTCTGAGACTGAGCATGAACAAGGTCTGACCCCTGCCTCTATGACTGTCTAGAGAGTCTCTATACTGGCATCCATGGTGTAGTGGTTAGGCACTTCGGCGTCAGACGCAGGGAGACCCGAGCTTGATTCCTTAGTGGGGAGAAATTTTTATCGAGTATCTCGGTTTTTTCTGCGGGGACGTTGTATCCCTCTTAGCCCCGGTTAGCCCTCTCAGACATTGTCAAAAACCAACGGTTAATTATTCTAGATTGTGTCCATGGGGGCGTAATCTACTACCTTCCATCGTTTGAGAGACTGTTACAAGTGGGGGTTTTTCCGTTCAGTTTAGGGAAAGGGGAGGGGGGGGGTGAAATCTTCGATATCTCAGCCGCTAATAGACAATCCCACGAAATTGAAGCTGATTTAGGAATTTCAAGGACTATAGCAACTTGTGTAACTTTCATAGCCTATGTTCACGAGGGGGCTCTCGTGACCTAGATGTTAAAGTGTCCGCCTCTCATTCAATAGGTCCCGGGTTCGATCCCTTTCACATCCTTTCTTGCTCTTTAACAATATTCTGTCGCCTGCTTTTGTTTCCCTTTTCTGTCCCCACCCCCTCACCTCCTTTGCCCCCCTCCTCTGGGCTCCTGTCTTTTTCTGCAGCCTTTCTACTGCTTCTCCTTGGCTCCTTCTTACTGCCGTCTTTGAGACACACCCCTGATTCTATGGTAGGTAAGATCTACACCTAGCCTTCTTGATCAAAGGCGAAAAATCTCGGAGGTCCTGTGTGCAAGTTGTGCTCGTTAAAGATCCCTTGGTGGTCCAAAATCGATAAGAGTAGACTTCGGCCGCCATCAGGGCAAAATTCCTACCAACCGAAAATGTTTGATGTGTCACGCACCTTCATCATATGACCTTAGAGCCAAGGTCCACATACTCCGCTTTCGTACGCTAACGTAGGCCTACTCACAAAGCGCGTATGGAAGCGTTCAACCTTTTATTTCTATATTACCTGGGCCCACTGCGGACGACACGCTTCCTCACGCTTACGTGAAAAACGTTTGACATCTAGCATGTCAAACATTTTCCGTAAGTGCTGTGGCTTCACCGACACTGATTTCGTTGATTGTCTTTTGTTGCCCACTTTTACCTTTAAAATTAAATTAATGCCCCTTGACTTTGATCTCAGTATTCTGTCTCCAAACAGTGATTTATTTATTTTTTTTTTTTTTTTTTTTTTTTTTTTTTTTTTTTTGGGGGGGGGGGGGGGGTTGTTTTGTTTCTTCGTTTGACATGTTGATTCAATTAAGAATAGTCAATAAAGTTTACATCATAGTAGTTAATTATTGATTTTGTTACTCTGAATTTCAATAGCCGTGTTGTTATTTGTATATTTCTGCTCCCATTTTTCAAAGCAAACAAATGTGCTTGAAAAAAACCGCTCTTTGGGAGGCACAGAGCGGGCTCTAACTGAAATGACAGATACGGTAGAAACCATTTACGTAGGTCATATACTACAATGACAACAGCGAAAAAAAAGATGGCGAAGAAGAAGAAGAAGACCAACAACAACAACAACAGAAGCAGCAACAGCAGCAGCAGCAACATCTTACATCAGTGTAACTGTCAGCCTTTCAATTGGTGGAATGGACTTCCTCCAGTTCGTCTTCTGTTTTTTAATATGTAGTCCACATAATTCCAAAATGCTTTGGAAGTTTGCCTTCGTCATACGAAAATATACTAAGCATGTTTCGTTATCATCAAGAATTTGGTGCGACATTCTACATTCTCCTGTTTTGCCTCGTTCTTTGCCTATGGGTTGTATCCAGAATCGGTGGTGACCTTGCATATATACCTCCTCTTCTACCACCACCATAAAAAGTGTCTTCTTCCTTGTTAATGCCATTTCTCTAGATCTAGGTCTGGTGCGCAAAAAAAAAAATTACCGTACGTGTGGGGACGCTGTGGACACGGGCTAGCCGCTACGTTAACGTACGTACTTTGTGATGAAGCGTGAGTGCTGATGCTGTGGACTCCGGCTCTTATAGAGTTGCAAACGCCTTAAAACACTTACCAAAAAAGAAATGTTCACCAACAGTGTGTCATCCACTGTTTGGTTTCTGATACTGAAGTTTGCGGGCGCCTTGCGCACGGCTTGTCTTTCACACACATAAATAGACCTATGTGTTCCTCCCTGTTGAAACATTACAGTTTGGCAATGCAAAGCAACGAGTTGGTAGAATATTGCTGTGGGGTTCTTTCCTTTTGCACGTAAATTTGGTACGATTGTTGGGCACCTTTTTTAAAAATTGCTATTCTGTAAGGCTCGCCGTATTTCACGCAATGTGCCAGATGATTTCTGTGAAGTGGTGAAAGTGGTACATTGGCAACACCAAGAAGGGAACTTTGCAATGTGCACACAATTAAGAATATAGTAAAAGAAGATGCACATATTACTTTTCTGGTTATGACATTTTTCAATTGCCATGTTGATTCCTCGAAATGTCAAGCTTGTTTGCTTGAAGAAAAAAATGCTGAGACAGAACATATACAGTGATAACAACATCAACAATAACAACAACAATAACAACAACGTCAACAATGATAAAAACATTAACAATAAAAACAATATTTGCAATAATAACAACATCAACATTAACAACATCAGCAATAATTATAACTTCTACACTAACTACAACGTCAACACAAAGACAACAATAACGATTCATTGTAACAAATACAGAATCAGAAACATTAATTATTATTAACTTTCTAAGAGAAAATCAAACCTCAAAAACAAAAGGCGTGGTATTTTGTATGGTACCGCGTATTATGGCCTATTTATTTTGTATTTGCCACTCCAACACAACGAACATCATTATTGAAGTGCTGTTAAAAGTTATTGCAAAGTCAATTTGTACAAGTACTAGCAGAAGATCGTAATAAAAATTCTAAAGCAAAGTACGGCTGTCTTCCATCCTCTGTTATCTATTTCTGGACATTTCCGACGTGCTGTTGGTTGGGTTCCCCTGTGCGTGCCGAAACACTTCAATGGTGACCGTGGCATTCGCATTGATTCCAGAGACTGGCGTAGTCATGAGGACAACTGACTTCTTCCCACGTGACCTCGGCGTTGTCCCAGCCCAGACCGTTGAGAACTTGACCTTTGTTGTTCTGCAGGTCGAAATGAGCCTCGTAGCCGTGGTCGTTGACTCTGTCTGAGGAAGTTCAAGGATGCGTCACGTTGGGTGAAATGTATTCATTTACTTATTGGTTTAATCTAGGTGTTTTTACACCCACATGGGCAGAATCAAGGCTTTAAAAGTAGAAGTAATTTTGATAGAAAAAAAAATCCACAGACAGGAGAAAGAGACTAAAACAGCACCAAGACATGGATGGCTGGTGCATGTATAAACAAATTGTTGGTTGTCAGGTCAGTGCATAATCGAGGTAATTTGGGAAGCAGGCTCCAGCACAGTCGAGAAGGACAGAACATCCTAGCAGCATTACTGAGATAGTCGGAACAAAAAAATCCTTCCCACACAGAAATCGAACTCTGGTCTCCTGTGTGCGATAGCAAAACGCTTAACTGCTATACCAAAGACGCCGGTGTGAGTGTGAGATGGACCAGAACGTGTGAGATTATGATAATACGAGTAGATAGCATTTGTAAAGCGCAAATCCCCGCTCAACAACAAGCTCTATGCGTGGGTGGTTGGCGGGTGCTCTGGTGTGGTTTGCTTCT
>NW_004797405.1:202745-204267 GCF_000002075.1 Aplysia californica | reverse complement strand
CCTGTCTCTGTCTCTTTGATTCTAGCTCCCTCTCCCGTTCAATCTCTCTTTCTATCTGTGTGTATCTATGTGGTAGGTGTACGTGTATAAGTGTGTGTGTGTGTGTGTATGTCTGAGTGTGTGTGTGTGTGTGTGTGTGTGTTTGTTTTGTGTGTGTGTGCATGTGAGTGTGCGTGCGTGCGTGCGGCGTGTGTGTGTGTGTGTGTGTGTGTGTGTGTGTGTGTGTGTGTGTGTGTTTGTGCGTTCGTGCATGCGTGTGTGTGTGTGTATACATATGTGCATGCGTTTGTGTGTGTGTGTGTGTGTGTGTGTGTGTGTGTGTGTGTATGTGTGTGCGTGACTGGGTGTGCGTGTGTGCAGTAACAACAAAAGCAGTAATACTCATCAGAAAAACATTTTTTTAAAATAAAACACAAAATAAACAAAACAAAAACAAAAACAACTAACCAGTGGGAGTAAGTTTGACACATTTTCCGCAGTTCTTGCCGCACCACTGGCTGTTCCCGCCATTGTCGTAGTACATCTGGTTAGGGGCGGTCACGTGTTTGGACATGTTCCAGTCGAAAGGAGTGTCTGTGGATACAGTCATGAAATATTCTTGCCTGTAATGTCCACCAGGGGAAATAATATACAGACTTCAACAAAAGTTAAGGACCACCTTGACAGACAGTCTTGATTTTTTTTTTATCCGAAAAAAGACGGCAAAGAATGTTTCAGAATTGTTTTATCTGAAAGTGTTCATGGGTTACCAATGCGTACTGCAAAGCTTCCTAAAGGGCAAAACCACCACGTGCTGCACGGAAATCTTCGGGGAATTTTAGCCACATTTGCTCTTTTTTGTCGACTTGTGTGCAACACCAGGGACATTCCTCAGTTAAAATTTCTAGTGCACGTCATAAACGGACGTACGGTCTCGAACTGTGCTCACTTTGGTGGCAATATAAGCCGCAGTTTGCTCAAAATCCAGTATCGCATCAACATGCCACAAAGATGAAACCTGAGAGACTTTGCTGGTGTGCCAGAGCTATGGCATGGCTGCAGGATGGCGTTGGAGCCCGAGAAGTTGCCAGACGGCTTGCAGTGTCACACTCTGTCATTGTCCACCTGAGGCAGCGCCATCAAGCCACTGGATCCAACCAAGAGCGCCCGCATGAAGGTCGTCCCAAGAAGACAACTCAGAGTGTTTGCAAGTGGTCCTTAACTTTTGTGGAGTAGCGTGGTGAAATCAGGTGTTCTTCAAAAGAATAAAGTCGAAGAAATCAGTGTTTTACAGGCAGTTGGGCAGTTTGTGTCGATTTTTCTTTTTTTCGTTTTTAAAATTTTGGCTCAACACCTATTATGTCCATTTAAAAAACATATTTCTGGGTTGATTTTAAAGAAAAACGATGATCAAAAGCACAACAAAATATACGGATTCCATAGACTCTCAATCTTTGGAAATCGACATATTAGGTGGCCGTTTTAGGGGGGGGGGGGGGGGTAATTATTCCTCTGACTTTAGAGACTTCAGCTCTTTTCAATA
>NW_004797405.1:180245-197745 GCF_000002075.1 Aplysia californica | reverse complement strand
AAGCAACCCCCCCCCCCTCCCACCTTTACTTGAGCTTTATGTAGCCTCGCCCAAAATAAGCGCCCCCTTTATTTTGGCCATATGTCATGTATCCTTTCTTATATATTACTAGCTGGGCCCCCTTACGATGAAACGAATGATAGGTGCTTTAATATCAACTTAAAGTCATTGGCCTACTATATTTACACTCTACTGGAATGGGGCAATAAATCTTGGGAGATGCAAAAAAATTATAAGGTCTAGATCTATACTCTCAAAACAAAATGCGCCTCGCGAAATATCACTTCCCGATTTTCTAAAATTACCAAGACCGAAACGTCGGCCTACAAAAGCGATCGGCGAAATAAAGAAATTTAGCTTTTTGCAGCTAAACTGTCTCAAAACTGAAAAAACCAAGGGCGACACGCTCTGGAGAATATTTTAAAGAATCTTTTGGCGAAAAACGAATGTCGATCGATGCAGCCATTAAAAAGCCTTTTGAATAGCAAAATTCGGCCACCACAAATAGATAATAGATTATCTCTATGTGCACAAGATAGTGTATCGGCGTCTGTGGTGTAGCGGTTAAAGGCTTTGCTGTGGTACACAAGAGACCCGAATTCGATTCCCAAGAGAAGAGAACATTGTTATCGAGTATCTCAGTACGTATTTCTGCCAGGATGGTGTATCCCCCGCAGCCTGGGTTCGCCCTGCAAGGCAGGGTCGGAGGCCCTCCTGATAATTATATTTTCCAAAATTGTGTCGATGTGGGCGTGAAAAAATTTTTAAAAATTGAGCTAGCACCTAGTGGTTGGGGGGGGGGGGGGGTCAAAAAGGAGTCAAGCCAATTGTATTTAGACTTTTCTTTGCCCCCCCCCTCCCTTCCCGTCCAACCTCAATGTTTCTATCATCTCTTGCGGGGGTTTTCCTGTACCTTTCCCTGCACTTAAGACACATAATTATTTATTCAATATTATCCTCTGTCAGTAAACTTTGGATCTGATAATACGTGTGGGTTTGGGAGTTTGTATGTGTATTGTTGTTGTAGTTTTTGTTGTTGTTGTTGTTGTTGTTGTTGTTGTTGTTGTTGTTGTTGTTGTTGTTGTTGTTGTTGTTGTTGTTGTTGTTGTTGTTGTTATTGTTTGTTGTCGTTGTTGTTGTTGTTGTTGTTGTTGTTGTTGTTGTTGTTGATGTTGTTGTTGTTGTTGTTGTTGTTAAATGGTTTCATAATGTGCATTTTTTGTCTTTATATTTGTCAGTTAAAGTTGAATTATAATTCTGCATTTTTCTGCTCTTAGGGCCTTCTAGGGATTAGGAGCTACATGAATTCTCATTACTATTATTACGTCTATCATTATCTTTATTTTAAAACTGGTCGTTGTCGCTTCAATGCACTTCTCTGTAATCCAAACAAAACAAAAAACAAATAGACAAACAATTAAACAAACAAGCAAATTAACACTCGTAGTCTATGTTAGAAGTGGCATTCAAGAAGTACTTACTTATTAAATACAGTGGAGTCCACTTATAACGAGTCCTGAAATAACGAGACGTCTGTTATAAAGACACTATTCTAACACCCCGGGGGGGGGGTCTCTTCTTTATCTTTGTAAATAAAATACTACTATAGCGCAATCAGACAAACACTGGAGTCGGTAATAGCGGAATATTGCTGCTGCTGTGCACATCGCATAGGCCAATTATACATAAAGTAAAACCTTGCAACTTGAGAAACGTGTTGGTGAACTAGCGAAATAAAGAATGGGAGAGCCCACGTGTGTCAAAAATGAAGAAGGGAGCGAATGAGTAGGGAGGGTGTGGCATGCGCAGACAAGCAGAACGCATCGTGTGATAGGCCAGCCTTGTCTAGATTATCTAGGCCTAGGCCTGCCTAGGCCTAGGCCTAGGCCTAGACCTATCATGCCTCTCACTTCTCCGATGCGGGGATGGAGAGGTCACAGTGTTGTGATGGATGGAATGAATGTGTGGCGTGCGCAAGCAGACGGAACGTTACCACAGAGAGTGGTGGGGTGGGGGACAACACAGTGGACGAGTTAGTCTGGAGCCCTTTCTTTCTAATCGATTCGATTTTTGATCAAGTAAGACCTAAAGGTCATGTTGAAACAAAATCGTCTTCAGAGGAGATAACAAAAGAAAATAAAGAGAACACCAAACTCATAGATTAGGCCTACTTTATTATTTCCCTTGAATGTATTACTGGATCCCTTATAACAAGTATCCTGCTGTAACGGAACTTTCGTACCAGTCCCCCCCTCTCTCTCTCTCTCTCTCTCTCTCTCTTTCCTCCCTCTCGCCCCCCCCCCCCCCCCCCCTCCCCCTCTCGTTATAACAAGATTCCACTGTATTGCCTCTGTGCCTTGGTATAGATCTACATGAGCTTTAACTTTGGGTACTTAATACAAAATGAAAAACAAACAAACAAAAAAGAGTCGTTCTTTCTTACCAATAAGTGCGGCGAGTATGGCTACCAAAGTCTTCATTGTGGCTGTTTGGGTTCTCAAGAACTGAGATACCTCATTGCACTCTTGTGTGGCTTTATATATACTGAAAAATTCGGGCAGGATTGCTTTGTGCATAATTAATGAAGTTGTTATTACTTTCGTTTTTGCTTGTTTATGGGGGCTTTTTACCGTCGTTGTTTTGATTTTTTCTTTTCTTTTTCTTTTTTAAACATTTGCTGCAATCTGCTGTCAAAAACACATACCGGTCCCGTCTTATCTTCGCTTCTCTATTTTTCCGTAGAAGGAAGTCCAGAAATGTTCGTTATTTTGTTCGTTGCTTGTCTTAAAGAATAAGTGATGAAACTGCACATTCTAGAGTGTTCATGTGGGTTTCTGACCTTACGCAATCTGGGAAGCCATTCCTCGTGTTTGTTATTATTAATGTTTAATCGTGTTGACGATTAATGCAGCCCTCTTTGCACTAAAAACTAACCCCGTTCAAGGACATGATTTTGGGCCATTCCAGGAAAACTGGAGACAATGACATACAGGAAACAGTTCTAAACAGTGATATAGCCATTCTTTACCCTTTTTATTATACGAGGGGCGTACCAAAAGTTAGTGGGGGGGTTTTTTACCTGACCATGAAGAAAAAAAAGGTAGAAAGCTGAAATTTAGGGTGAAAGCCAACAATCGTCTGCCTAGAATGCATGTGTAAATTTTGGGAAATTTCCTATTACTGGTTTTAACACCAGCGCACTGTAAGCGAATGGAGGTATGTTGTTCTCTAGTTTCAACGTAAAAATGAAGAAAATTGAGCACAGGACAGTAATAGAAATTTTGTTCTTGCAAGACAAGCAACTACGGGATATTTTTACGGAGATTCATGCCGTACTTGGATCTGATTGCCCACTCTATGCTGGGATAAAAATTTTGGCGTAAAAAATTCAAATGCAGATTCATAGACATTGAAGATGACCACCGTGATAGTCGCGCAGAGACAGTAACAACGGAACAGAATGCGTTGAAAATCAAGAAACGTGTGTTGTCTGTCTGATACGCTGGTGACAGTCGAACGTTTGAGCGAAGAAACCAGGCTTAGAATTGGATCAGTAGAACGAATCTTAAAAGAAGATTTGAATATGACCAAGGTTTCTGCGAGATGGGTCCCACGTTTGTTGACTCCTCCTTAAAATGTTCAACATGTGGATTGTTGTCAGGAATTGCTTGGTCTGTAGGAAAAGGATGAAACTTAATTTTTCGAAAGACTTGTAATCATGGATGAGACATGGGTCCACCACTACGATCCCGAGTCAAAATCTGCATCAATGCAGGGGAAATCGCCCTCGTCTCCAACACCAAAGAAGGCCATAGTGCGGCCATCAAGTGGAAAAATGATGTTATCAGGGTTTTTTTAATAGTTTTTTTTTGTTGTTTTTTTTTGGGGGTGGCTTTTTTCGGGGGGGGGGGGGCAAGAAGAAGTGATTATGACACACTATCTTGAAAATGGAAATAGGATCACCGAAGACCATTATTCTAGCCAGCTAAATAAATTACGAGAGGCTATAAAGGAAAAACAGAGGAAACACCTGAAAAGGCGTTTCATTGCTTCACGACAACGCGCCAGACATACTTTAAGATAAGCTGCAGAAACTGCGCGAGAAAGTGGCTAAGACATTTTGCCACATCCACATCAAGGTTAGTCTCAAATTTCAGCTTTCTTCCTTTATTCCTTCAAGGTCAGGTTAAAAAAAACACTTTTGGTATGCCTCTCGTATTTTGTTAAATACAACCTTCTTCTCACTGTAATAAGTCAGTCATTTTTATGGAATGACCCTTTAGCGTTAAGACAAGGCCACAGGTTGAGAGGACAATGCGGCAGAGAATGAGGCCAATCTCACACGACTCGGTCACTTCCCTGTCTTGAAACTCAGCCAACGGAGAGCTGATAAGTTTCACAAACAACTTTGGGGATAAGGCTGTACTTTTGAATTTAATCAGGTCAGTGTAACAATTGGTTTGGATTCTTTATGTTAACGGCACGGTTATTGTCGCCCAACCTCTCGCACGCCCCGTGCCGGCCCTACGGGATTGGGAAGAACAAACAAATAGGCTGCACAGTAGTAGGAGGTACACCCCTTGTAAAAATAAACACCAGCCGTAACCTCTTATGTCACCAAGACACCAGATATACCTCCTGTAGTTGCAGATTAATTGGATATTTATAGTGACCCACCAGTAAAGAAAAAAAAAAGAAATCATATGGGTCCTTTTTCCATCCCGAAAAGGAAAAGAGGCGGGACTTGACAACATTATTATTATGCGCTAAAAACAGATAATGGGGTATCGTATGAAAACATCCACCCACTTGTTGTTGTTGGGGGTTTTTTAGTTCAAAAACTGAGATGGTAACGAAACCCCAATGGACTGGAAAGAATGACACCTCACCAATCTACTCTAGAAAGATGACTTAAGCAACTGCTGAAAAAATAACGGGGGAATAATTTTGTTGTCAGTCGCCGGTAAAGAACCCAACAGTTATATCCTGGGACACATGAAAACCGTGGACCCCCATGGGAGAGACAAACAAGCAGGGTTCAGAAAAAAATGACCTTCTAAAGATCAGATTTCGATCTGTGGATCATATCCGAGCTGTGATTAGAATGGAACTCACTGCCTCTAACTAAAGTCGTGGACCACGAAAAAGCATTTGACAGCCTCCATCATGACAACTGATACTGATTCTCAGACACTGTGGCATCCCTGGAAAACTATTCAGACTAATTCAGGAATACTACATGGATACAAGCTGCAGAGTCATCCGTGAAGGCCAGTTCAACAACAGCTTCCCGATGCACACTTGAGAGAAACAGGAATGTATACTGTCATCTTTCTTGTTTTGGTTGGTTGGTTTGTTTGTTTGTTTGTATTGTTTTGATGAGGATTTTTTTCTTCCATCGACTGAATCATAAGATGACCACAGAAAGCTGACTTGTGGGAATCCGATGGACATTATGGACCCAGCTTGGGACTTGGGCTTTGTATTTTTAGTATGATCTTACTTTACTTTCACACCGTCACCAATAGAAAACGAGAGATCTTGTAAATATTTAACAAGTGTCAGGCCTTTAAGTCATCATCACCATCATTCTTTTCCCCCCTAGGTCAAGGTATAGGTTACGAACAAACACTTTCCACCTTTCCGAAAGTACGTCCTGACAAGTTCAAGATACGAGGATCAACACCACCATTAATGATCAGATTACTTTCAGGGAGGCACCACTAGAAGAAGTCGATTCCTACATCTACTTTGGAAACATGATTGAAAATGTTGGAGGAACAAACGCAAATGTCAAGACAAGAATAGAATAGGGGTGCTTTCACACAACTGAGAAAGACAAGGAAATAAGGAATTGGAGGAACTAAAACCAAGACAGCGCTTTTCAACACCCGTGCGTGTCAAAAGCGTACACTACATGAATCGGAAAGGGGCGGGGGGATAATGTTCGGACCTAAAGGAGATGGTATGGAACTAGACAGAGGTGGAGACAGTAACGCAGGACAGAGTAGAGAGAAAGCTCTTTGTTGGTGGCTTTTACTCAGACAGGCTAGAGCGTGAGAAAGGCTGATGGTAATGATAACATGAGTCTTAACGTACTAAACACTAGTACAGCATAATAGCAAACTAATTGATAATTGTTATCAAGTTAGTAAACATATCATTAGCTTTCTTTCGTTTTCTTATTTCTCAAACCTGGCACCTTTTTCAAAATGTCGATATTCTCGTTGCTGAACCCGGGGGCACTTTATGAATCAGCCTTGTTAGACTTGCTGGGTATCCATGTCACTGTCACATATATAAACCATTCAATCTTTCGCTTTTTAGCTCCAACAAAAATACGCAGACATTACACTTGTTTTTATCTTGCATGTTCTTAATGTGCATGCCATGTCTTCAAACGGAAACGAAGTAGTCCTCACTGACTAAAAACTGTGTCTGTTCGTGATGATCTCTGCACGAATGACACGCAGACAGGTTTATACAGAACGCAGATCAGCAGTAACTTTTCCTCCACTCATGCCAAGGTGCTAGACATGCTTAGATATGGAAACACAGCAGGTCAGAAGACCGTAAAAAAGGGAAATGTTTGCCTTTCTGTTCTTATTGTTGACCAGTCATACACATGGGAAACGACAATAAAAAAGATAACAGGCTCACTGGTCAAGTTAACAATATCTTTATTCAGCCATGATACATCACAAGAGGGCGTGACAAACGGATTACAATTCTAAGGAGGGTTAAGTGTTCTATCAATTGAGGGAGCAATTATTGTGCTATTATTTTTATCAACATCCTTTCTTTTTTTCTTGTTCTTTTAAAATTAATAATTACATCATAAATTAAGTTGAATGTTCTCTTCTTTCATTACACGTTAGTTCTGCAGTATAATATTATTTTCAGATTCATTTACTTTGAATGTATTTATTTTCTAACACACTTTGAATTTATTCTATGTTCATCCTCCTTTCTTTTCTATAAAAAAAATAGCATACAAAGTTCAAGAATCGCAACCGTAAGGTCGTGGGTTCGAATCCCGTCAGGGGCTCGACGTTGTGTCCTTGGGAAAGGCACTTTACACGAATTTTCCTCACTTCACCCAGGTGGGAATGGGTACCCGGCTATAGACAGCGAAAGATCGTGTCAGTTTGTTAGTGTTTAAGCGCTTAATCAACTGCTTGCACTATATGCTTCCCGGGAAGCTGAGAATGTTTCGGAGTGTTCTATGGTCTGCTGGGGTAATAATATAGTGTAAAGCGCATAGCTAGAGCCTGCTGTTGAGTGGGGACATGCGCTATACAAATGCTATTTATTATTATTATTATCATATCAGAGTTCCTTTGGTTAACTTTGTTTAATACAATGGTCATCATCCGGAATAAAGAACTAGTGTCATCTTCTGGTCAATGTCAATGGCTCATAATAATACAAATAAATTGTAAACATAAAAAATACTTTTGTGTGATTGTGACTAATTCCTGTATACCAATCAAATCAAAATGAATCAAATAAGCAGTAGCTTGATTTCTGTCATTTGTGAGGCAGCATGGTGGAATCAGGCTCTCGTCAAAATAACTTAAGTGAAGAAACTTGCATTTTTCCGCAGGTTTGTGAATTTTTTTCAAATTTTTGTTTTTTGGCCCAACACCTTTCATGCCCATTAAAGAACTTATTTCTGTGCGGATTTTTCTGAAAAACGTTGATGAAAGGCACAAAAAAGTACATTTTCAGTTACCACAGATTCTTCAGCAAAGGAAATAACTAATCTTTGGCGGTCATTTTCTCACTAATTTTACCTGTGAAAAAAGGTGACCCCCAACTCCTTCGTTTGCAAATATCTCGACTTGTATTCAAGATAAATGGACATTTTTTTCACCCAAATAAAGACGAGAGAACAAGCTTTAAGACGATACCAATAACTCTACATGCCCAAAAATTGATGAGAGCCTGATTCCACCACGCTGCCTCACATTTGTGCATTAATTTTGGTGTCTATAAGAAACGAGTGTGTGCTTGTTGTGGTCGCTGCACTACCCATTTTCAACATGCCTACAATGTGTGTTTGTCTTGTCTCTTAACAACACGACCACTTTTCGCAATGTAATATTATGTCTGAGGACCACTCCTGCCACGTGGAGCTCCTACAGGAGAGACGTTTTCGAGCTTCTTGTCCTGTTTCTGCGGTAAGCTTGGGAGCTTGACCTGTTCGTTGCTCTTTATGTTGCTGGCATCGTTTGGTTCAGGAGTGAGCATCTGGTCTACGTTCTGCTGTTTTGCTCTTGGTCCTTGGTATTGAAATGTTGATCTTGTAGGGCGGTAGTCGTCCACATCACGACTCTCCGTTTGGTCTTGTTCAGTTTTCTGCTCGGGTGATCTGGAAAAGGCTGGGTTTATGTGGGGAGGGGGGAGGTGTTTTTGTTTTTTTGGGGTAAAGCGCTCGCAACTGCATAAGGTCATATGAGCGCGCGGGACACACCTAATACTTTTAGTTGTTAGGAAATTTTGAATTTTGCCCGGGTGGCGGCGAAGGTTACTCTTATCGATTTTAGACCACCAAGGGATCTTTAACGTGCGCAACTTGCACACGGGCCCTCCGAGATTTTTCGCCCTTGTCCGGGAAGGCTAGGTGTAGATCTTTCCAACCAGAAGATCAGGGGTGTGGCAGAAAGACAGCTGAAAGAAGGAGTCAAGGAGTAGCAGTAGAAAGGCTGCAGAAAGAGTCGGGAGCCCAGAGGAGGGGGAAAAAGGAGGTGAGGAGGTGGGGGCAGAAAGAGGAGACGAAAGCAGACGACAGAATATTGCTAGAGAGCAGGAAAGGAGGTGAAAGGAGACAATTTTAGAGAGGAAAATTTTTCGGTAGCTACCCGGATTCGGACCCGGGACCTTTGAATGAGAGGCCAACACCTTAACCTCTAGGCCACGAGAGCCCCCGGTTTATGTGTACAGTGGAAACCTGATACAATAGCCTAATAAGGATGGTGGGATCCGAGAAAAAATCCTGTTATATCAGATCCCTGTTAAATCAAAAATGCAAGAGAAGTAAGCTTTTGTGGACTAATCCAGCTGTATTTATTCGTGGGTAGTTTCCATTGCCACAAGTACCATGTGGCAGGCCAGCGCATGACACATTACACGTGCGTGTAGATAGGCTTAGGGCTAGATCGAAGTCTACAGCATACGGCAGCCCTCTCACGCTTCACCCGCCGCTTGTGCTTGCAGTGGCGAGGCTTGCGTGGGCTTGCTCCATCACTGCATCTCTCTCTCTCTCTCTCTCTCTCTCTCTCTCTCTCTCTCTCTCTCTCTCTCTCTCTCTCTCTCTCTCTCTCTCTCTCTCTCTCTCTCTCTCTCTCTGTTACTTTTTACACATTGTTAACGAGCCTTTGTCCTTGCTATAACCGACTGGGCTCCGATGAGGCTATGTTATTTCCGATATATTTTAATAGAGACAAAGAGTAGAAAAAAACGGGGATTTAAAGAATCCCTGCTATTACCGGATCCCTGTTATTTCCGGGCCTGTTATATTATGGTGTCCACTGTGTTTTGTTCCTGATTAAAGTCTGTCCATTGCTGGCAATGCTGTATGAAAGTTTATTTTCATGTATGTCTGTGATTATTCCTTTTTGCCAGGCTTGTTGGTTCCTTTGAAATGAAGAAAAAATACAGCTTGTCCTTTCTCTAGTTTAGGTAGTGTACAAGTGTTCTTGTCATAGTGCTTTTTGATAGTGTTTCGTTTCTTTTGTCTTCTTTGTTGTGTACTCTCCTGATTGTGTGTGTAAGCATGGTTTGGGGTTGGTGTGATGTTTGGAATGAGGGATCTGGTGTTGCGTTGAAACATCATATGAGCTGGACTCAGAAGTGTATCTTGTGTGGGTGTGTTGCGAAGTTCCAAAAGCGTCTTGTAAATGTCTCCTTCTGCATGCTTTGACTTCTTCATATGTGTCTTTACTGTCTTGACAGCTGCCTCCGCACGACCATTCGATTGGTGATGATATGGGAACGACATTTTGTGATCAATGTTCCTTTCTTTTGTAAACATTCTAAACTGGGTTGATGTGAGTTGTGGGCCGCAATCTGATATGACCCCTTTCGGCACACCGAGTCTCGCAAAGTGGCTCTTCAGCTTCATGATGGTTTCACTTGTTATTGTCTCCCCTGTGTACTCAATTTCAATGAAATTTGAGTAGTAGTCCGCAATAATGTAATATTGCCTATCTTCTAATTCCCAGAAATCTATTCCAATCTTTTCCCAGGGGGAGTGTCCTTCTTCATGCTGCGTTAAATGTTGTTTCTTGTTCCCATCTTTGTAGATCTGACAACTGTCACAGTGTTGGGCTAGTTGTTTCTGTTCAGCATTGATCCGGGGCCAATAGACTGTTGCGCTGGCTCTTCGTACCATCGCATCAGAGCCTAGATGTGAGTAATGGATTCTTTCTTTGATCTGCTGTCTCATGGCAACTGGGATAATTACTCTATCACCATTCATCAGCAAACCATCATCGTAAACGATGCAGTCTCTGATGTTGAAGTATGGAATCAGTTCACACCTGATTGCTTTCTTGTCCGACCTTCCATTGAGCATAAACAGTTTCATCTCCTGGAGGATGTAATCCTCAGCTGTTGTGGTTTTGATTTCTTCAAATAATGAATCTCTGATGTCCACATGGTTGATGATATTTTGTTCAACGTCATGTCTTGTTCATCAAAAATACCTCTGGTCAGTGTATCAGCTTTTTTTCAAATCCGTGCCTTTCACATACCGGAAAATGACATTGTATTTGTTCAGTCGGATCATCAGATTTTGAAGTCTCAGAGGAGCTTGACTGAGTGGTTTGCTCAGGATATTCTTTCTTCTGTGGTTTGTTGTCATTTTCCACTTTCACTCGGTTTCCTTAAGTGTACTGGCATCGGTGGCCTAGTGGTTAGGCTCTCGGACTCGCAACCGTAAGGTCGTGGGTTCGAATCCCGTCAGGGGCCCGACGTTGTGTCCTTGGGATAGGCACTTTACACGAATTTTCCTCACTTCACCCAGGTGGGAATGGGTACCCGGCTATAGACAGCGAAAGATCTTGTCAGTTTGTTAGTGTTTGAGTGCTTAATCAGCTGCTCGCACTGTATGCTTCCCGGGAGGCTAAGAATGTTTCGGAGTGTTCTATGGTCTGCTGGGGTAATACTATAGTGTAATGCGCATAGAGCCTGCTGTTGAGCGGGGATATGCGCTATACAAATGCTATTTGTTTATTATTATTATTATTATTATTATTATTATTATTATTATTATTATTATTATTATTATTATTATTATTATTATTATTATTATTATTATTATATTATTATTACTATTATTATTATTATTATTATTACAGGTGAAATCTCTCTAAGCCTGCAACCACAGCTATTAACTCCTCCTCAATTTGCGCCCAATTTCATTGACTCTGTGTCATTGACTTCAAAACAAAGTGTGTTAGTTTTCCATCTTGAAGCAAAACCATTCCTTCCTTGCTACTGTCCACTTGTAGTGTCAGTTCCTTGGCCGTGTCGTAATACGCAAGTAGAGTTTCTTTGACCACTTTCTTTTTTGCTTCTTCAAATGCCCTTTGACACTCTGATGATCACTTGTGAAGGCTGGGGTTTTCTTTGTGAGAGCTCACAATGGGTCGAGAGTTTGTGATAGATTTGGAATGTACTTTGCCAAATATTGTATCTAATCCCCTGAACATCCGTTGGAGCAGACATTTCTGCAATCGCTTTGATCTTTTGGGGGTCTGCTCTAATCCCTGTTGTTGACACGATATGTCCATGGCATTGGAGTTCCTTCCTTTTAAATTCGCTTTTCTTCTCGGTCAATTTGATACCTCGTGTCTTACATCTCTGTTGCAGGTTATGGTCATGAGCAGCCTCTGCTTCTTTCTCGTTTTTCTCACATTCATAGACTAGGATATGATCTGCAATGTTCTTGCATCCTGTCAGATCATTGAGAGCTGCAGCCAATCTTTGCTGAAAAATTTCACTGCTCACTTTGAGCCCAAATGGTAGTCTAGTCCATCGTAGACGTCCAAATGGTGTAATCATCGGAATGAGCTCAGATGATTTCTCGTCTAGTTAAACTTGCTAATAGGCCTCTTTTAATTTGATGAAAATCTTGGCGTCATGCAAATCTGGCAGCACATCTTCGAATGTGGGCAACTTGCAATGCTCTCTCATCAGCGCACTATTCAATGGTTGTGGGTCAACACAGATTCTGACATCACCATTTTCTTTCTCAACCACTGTCATCTGGCTAACCCATTCGGTAGGTCTTGTTTCTTCTACCAGTATGCCTCTCTTTATCTGCTCTTGTTGTTTCTCGTTCACTCCGGATTTCAAAGCCACGGGGACCTTCCGACACAGCAGTATTCTTGGTGGAACGTTCGGATCGATCTGTAAGGACGCCGTCCCTAGACCATCTTGATTATTCTCAGTACTTTGACGACCATCTACTTGGGAAATGAAGTTTTCTCCCTTGACTTCCACCAGGTTAAATTTCTGAACCGTTTCAAGAACTAACAGGTATGATATGTTGTCTTCGACTACAAGAAATGAAACTTTTCTTTTCTGGTCAGTCTTGGGGTTAGTTGTGAGAAGTTCCACTTCACTTTGAGGTTTGGATGCAGTTTCATTCCACGTCGTTAACTTCGTACAAGTTGTAGGCTTGATGACACTGGCTGTGACCAATTCTTTTTTCTTACTGTACTCACAATGGCTCCCGTGTCGAGAATGAAGCGCACTGGTATTTTTCCAACTTTTAGCGGTGCAGTAAGTTTTTTCTTCTTGTTATGATGTTGGCCTTTCACAGCCAAGAGGAATTCCAATGATTCATCACTGTCATCTGCATCATCCTCAACATGGCTAACAGACATCTCAGTTCTACACTGTACTCTGAAATTATTATTTTTCTTGCAGTTGGTGCATCGCTTGCCAAAAGCTGGGCATTTGTTCTTATCTGGTTCATAGTCTTTCCCACAAAATTTGCATTTGATTCTTGTACTCTGAATTTTTGGTCTGAGCTGAGTCAGTTGTGCTGGATTCTTCCTATTGTAGGTAGGTCTTTACTCACCGGAGTTTTCTACTCGACTGGCCGTGTGGGACATTTGGGTCAGGTGAGGTTTTTCCTTTGAGCACTTGGCAGGTCTGTACGAGGTCCTGGTCATGTCAGCTGCTGGGTTGTGAGTTAATTGAGTGTTCGGAGAATCACTACACTACATCCTTTCTTCTGCTGTGATGAGTGTGACACCCTGTGGAGTTCACTCGACTCTCCAAGTATTGTCTGTAACTGTTTCTTTGAGGACTCAATTGACCTTGCAATGTCAATACATTTGGACAGAGTAAGCTTTGCTTCTTGAAGTAGCTTGCATTTGGTCACATCACATTCGACTCCCATAATGATCCTGTCCCTGATCAAACTTTCCTCCAACTCTTGGAAGTTACATGTTTTTGCAAGTTTTCTAAGCTCGGCTCTGCACTTGTCTACAGATTCACCATCTTGCTGGTTACGGCTGTTGAAAACCAATTTTTCGTATGACTCATTTGTCTCGCCAATACAGAGGTTTCAAAGGCATCCATAATCTTCTTGATGTCTTTGTCTTTATCTAACTGGAAGCCGTCATATGCCCATGGCCTCTTTGCCTACACAGGACAGCAATGTTGCTACTCTCACTTATTCTATCTCTGCTGACAGCCTGCTTGCTATCTCATAGTTTTTCCAATCCCAGTGAAAAACGTTCCAGTTAGCATTGAGGTTTCCAGTCAACACTGAAGGCCTTGGGACAGGAATCCGTCTTTGTGGGGAAGCCATATCTACAGTTGTAAAAATCAAGGAAAACAACTCTGTAAGCTTGTTCAAGATGCGAGTTACCTAGGTTATTTCCCTTGGAAGTGAAATTTGGCCATGCCCGTTGCCTTGGTTCAAGCGGCGACAGTCGCTCAATTTTCGTGAATGGAACTGAATGAGGGGCCTTCCCTGTCACTCTGAGTTCGCTATCGGATTACCAAACACTGGGAACCATCCGCTGCCACCATGTTGACCAGTCATACACATGGGAAACGACAATAAAAAAGATAACAGGCCCACTGGTCAAGTTAACAATATCTTTATTCAGTCAGGATACATCACAAGAGGAATTCTAGGGAGGGTTAAGTGTTCTATCAATTGAGGGAGCAATTATTGTGCTATTATGCTTTTATCAACACTTATCATGTTGGGTTTCCTTTTAAAAAAAACAAAACATGTAACGTCTTCCAAACACCAAATGCCAAATGTGACAGGTGATGTTATGATATTATACGCTAAAGTGTCAGTAGTTTAAGTGTCACTTTTTAGTAGTTTTGTTTTCGTGTTGTTTTATTTTGTGGTAAGTGTTTTACGGCGCTTGCAACTGCATTAGGTCATACGGGCTCGCGAGACGAACCTAGCATTTTTAGTTCAAAGGAAATTTTGAATTTTGCCCTTATGGAGGCCGAAGTCTACTCTTATCGATTTTGGACCACTAAGGGATCTTTAACGTGCGAAACGTACACACCGGGCCTCCCCGATTTTTCTCCCTTTTCCGAGAAGGATAGGTGTAGATTTTACCTACCATAAGATCAGGGGTGTGGCTGAACGACAGCAGTAAGAAGGAGCAAAAGAAAAGCAGTAGAAAGGCTGTATAAAGAGTCAGGAGCCCAGGGGTGGGGGCTAAGGAGGAGAGGAGGTGGGGGCAGAAAGTGGAGACAAAAGCAGACGACAGAAAATTGCTAGAGAGAAGGAAAGGACGTGAAAGGAGACAATTTAAGACAAGAAAGTTTTCCGTCGTTATCCGGATTCGAACCCGGGACCTATTGAATGAAAGGCGAACAGCTTAACCCCTAGACCACTAGAGCCCCCTACAGTTTCAATTTGGTCTGCGAGTCGCCCCCCCCCCCACCCCCCCCCCCCACCCCCGCCCACCTGAAACAACGTAATTAATCATAAATGTGGTCCACGGTGAAATTAAATAGAATATACTAATGAAAATAAAACTGTCGTCCGACTTGAAAATTAACCTCATCAACCCAGCTGGAAACAACAGATCTTTTGTCATGAAATGTCCTTGGGCGACATAATGACATGCTAAAGTGTCAATAGTTAAAGTCTCACTTTTGAAAGTTTGAGCATCGAGTATTTCAAGCGATTTCACCGCAATTTTCTCCTGTGTTTAACCTTGGGATAATTCTGAATTATTGTATCTGACACACAACGTGGACACCCTTGCAGGCAGCGGAAAATTGCGCATGTTTTTAATCCTATTGTCAAAAAGTTCAAAGGAGTTGTCCAAATACCTGCTGGAAAATTGCGCAGGGATTTTCGGTATCGAGTATTTCTTAGGTATTCGACAAAGTATTGACTTGAAATTCTATAAGTATATTACGTTTAATTCGGTAGACCTCTTCCGTTAGCCAATTATCAAGACTGTTGTTTCATTGATATTTTTTTCAGGATAAAACAGTCTTGATATTTATTGCCCCATGCTCACCACGAAGACGGATTTCGAGCAGGATGATGTCTTTATGACAGTACATTTCTTAAAAATCACTGATTAAAATACTTGATAAAAGTGGAGATAAAAGCGATATTTACAGTCTCACAGGAAGCATTTTTTGGGGGCCATCTTGTCGAGGAACTCTGCTTGTGTTAGCTGTTGACTCTGAGAAGCTGTAACGAGCTATACATTATTGTACCCCCCCCCCCCTCTCAGTGACTCAACCTGGTAGTAAGATATACTACTCGAACTGTTTTCAGTGAACACTCGAGGTCGCAACTCTGATTCGAAAACAGCTACCTCAGAATCGATACCGCACTTTAAAAACCTGCGTAATTTACCATCCATAGGAAGGTGGCCTATTAAGTAATCTGTTGCAGAACAGGGTAAAACCTGCGCAGTTTTCTGTCCCCCACCTTTGCCCGTACCTGACCTAAATTAGGGCGTCGGTGGCCTAGTGGTTAGGCTCTCGGACTCGCAACCGTAAGGTCGTGGGTTCGAATCCCGTCAGGGACCCGACGTTGTGTCCTTGGGAAAGGTACTTTGCACAAATTTTCCTCACTTCACCCAGGTGGAAATGGGTACCCAGCTATAGACAGTGAAAGATCTTGTCAGTTTGATAGTGTTTGAGCGCGTGAAATCCGCAGCTTGCACTGTATACTTCCTCGGAAGCTGAGAATGTTTCTGAGTGCTCTCAGAGGGTCTGCTGGGGTAATAATAATTGTAAAGCGCATAGAGCAAGCTCTTGAGCATGGATATGCGCTATATAAATGCAATTATTATTATATTATTATAAATTTACATCTCAACATTGACCTCCATAGCTAAAGTATTGTCGTCACTTTCGTTTATTCAGCTTTCCCGTGCTCTCACTCAAAACTGCACTTGGCCCCTGAGTCGCAGAACAGTTAGTTTAGTTTTATATCAAGAGTTTTACGGCACTTGCATCACAATAAGGTCATGTAGTAAGTGCCGAAGATTAGAGGTGTTACAAGGGAGTAAAAAGCACAAAAAGGAAGAGAAATAAGAACGATAGATGATTGGCAGGAAAAAAGGAGCAAACCCCACCAGAGCACTCGCCAACCCCCTACTGAGGAACATTAGACGGATGTACTAGCCTAACAGTCTGGTGTTCCCGCTTGTCCCTTTACAAGGGTCTCAAACTGGCGGTCCCCTGGCCAAATGAGGCCGTAGGACAATACTTAGCGACCCCAACGTGACATCAACATTTAGAGTTAGCGTGACCAAAACTCGGTCAATGTTTGGGAGAATTGTTTCCCACCTTCCCTGAGTTTTCCAGAATGTTCTCCTCAAGCGAGCCCTGTGCCTTTGTGGTAGCTCGTGTTACATATCTGAGTGAAAAGTTCTTCCCCTCCATAAAGTTTAATGCATCAAAATACAGCTCCAAACTCACTGATAAACAGCTTCAAACTCAAACCATAATATGAGGGCTCTCGAGGCCTAGAGGTTAAGGTGTTCGTCTCTCATTAAATGGGTCCCGGGTTCAAATCTGGATAGCCACGGAAAGTTTTGTTCTCTAAAGTGTCTCCTTTCATCTCCTTTCCTGCTCTCTGGCAATGCTCTGTCGTCTACTTTCGTCTCCAATTTCTGCCCCCACCCCCTCACCTCCTTTGCCTACTCCTCTGGGCTCCTGACTCTTTCTACAGCCTTTGTTCTGCTACTCCTTGGCTCCTTCTTTCTGCTGTTCTTTCTGCCACACCCCTGATCTTCTGATATGGAAGATCTCTACACAGAGCCTTCTCGAACAAGGGGAAAAAATCGGGGAGTTCCCGTGTGCAAGTTGCGCACGTTAAAGATTCACTGATGGTCCAAAGTCGATAAGAGTAGGCTTCGGCCGCAACCTGGGCAAAATTTAAAATTTCCAACCAACTGAAAATGTTGAATGTGTCCCGCACGCTCATATGACCTTATGCAGTTGCGAGCGCCGTAAAACAATAACTTCTACA
>NW_004797405.1:174349-175650 GCF_000002075.1 Aplysia californica | reverse complement strand
GGAAGGAATATTTTTTCTAACCGAAAAGACTCGAATTGATCCACATCTGTAGGATTCTACATCATGACTGTCATCTTTCGTTGACGTAACTTTTTATATACTCATATTACACTTATGTCGACGGTTTGTTTTTCTAATTTAGCTTTTATAACTCTCTCACTTCCCCCAAAGCATGTGATACTCTTTGCATACCGTTACCAAATGTCCAGTTATATGGAACGATAAAACAGTTTAGGCAGCCTTTCCCATCCAACAAAAAAGTAGAAATTCAGTAGCTACTAGACCCCAGCAGAGAGAAGAAGAAAAAGACAACACAGAAAAGGGAGTGAGGCAAGGAGATCCCACATCACCCAAACTATTCACAGCATCAAAATATTATTCGAAAAGGCATCGCTCAGTATATAGATTTTAATAGATGGAAAACAACCTGAAAGATCTGAGATTCGCCGATGATGTAGCACTTTGCACTGAAAATAGGCTAATCATACATAACGAAAGCAAAACAAAAAAAATGCAAAGATAAGACCAAATACACAACGAACTGTACCAGAGACAAAACTATTGTTATAGAAAACAAGATCTTTACAAAAGTGACAGAATATACATATTTAGGACAAACAATAAAGTATAAGAATATTATTATGAAGGAGAGAATAAAGAAAAAGAGGGGAACAGAAAAATATATGCTGCTTAGGGGTTCTTTGGAAAATGCAGAGAAAATTTTAAAGATCAAAATCTACCAATATCACTGGAAAGACAAGTCTTCAATCAGTGCATCCCAGCTATACACTATGGATGCCAAACCTGGCCAATGACCTGAAACATCATAAAGAAGAAAAGAAATATGCTGGGAACAAAAATACACGACCAAATAAATCACACAAAAATACGAGAGAAAACATAGGAGGAACAGAAATGAGTTGGTCACATAGGCAGAGTGAAGGACAAGAGGTGGACAACATTATAATGTGCGGAATGAACACCACGGACAGGAAAACGATCAAGACGTAGACCAGAAAGAAGATGGCTGGACGACATCAAAGAGAGGATGGGTGCGATCTGTGCACGGAAAACAGCAGCAGGTATATCAGAGTGGAGGTCAGTGTAGGAGGGCTGCATCCTGCAGTGGACGTACAACGCCCAGAAAGCAAGAAAGAAGAAAACATAATTAGTTTTAGTTTTAGTAAGAGTTTTACGGCGCTTGCAAAGCGAATAAGTCATATCTATTATCTATTTGTGGTGGCCGAATTTTGCTATTCAAAAGGCTTTTTAATGGCTACATCGATCGACATGCGGTTTTC
>NW_004797405.1:170711-174249 GCF_000002075.1 Aplysia californica | reverse complement strand
GTGTGTGTGTGCTGCAGATAAATTGCAATTTTTAGAAAGTCAACGGAATAACAATTACTTGTCTCGGAAATAGGGTGGAAAATATGTTTCTAACCGAAAAGACTCGAACTGATCCACATCTGTAGGATTCTACATCATGACTATCAAAGTTGTCATCTTTCGTTGACATAACTTTTTACACATTCATATTATACCCATGTCGACGGTTTGTTTTTCTAATTCAGCTTTTATAACTCTCTCACTCCCCCCAAAATATGTGATACTCTTTGCATACCGTTACCAAATGTCCAGTTGTATGGAACGATAAAACAGTTTAGGCAGCCTTTCCCGTCCAACTAAAAAAAAAAAGAAAAGAAATTCAGTAGTTTCTAGACCCCAGCAGAGAGAAGAAGAAAAGACAACGTAGAAAAAAGGGAGTGAGGCAAAGAGATCCCATATCATCCAAACTATTCACAGCATCAAAATATTATTCAAAAAGGCATCGCTCAGTATATAAATTTCAATAGATGGAGACCACCTGACAGATCTGAGAATCGCCAATGATGTAGCACTTTGCACTGGAAAAGGAGCAACACTAATCTAAATAGGCCTATCATAAATAACGAAAGCAAAAAAAAAAAAAAAAAAAAATTGTATACAAAGTTAAGACCAAATACACGACGAATGTACCAGAGACATAACTGTTGTTATAGAAAACAAGATCTTTACACAAGTGACAGAATATACATATTTAGGAAAAACAATAAAGTATAAGAATATTATTATGAAAGAGGGAATTTTTAAAAAGAGGGGAACAGAGAAATGTATGCTGTTTAGGGGTTCTTTGGAAAATGGAGAGAAAATTTTAAAGATCAAAATCTACCGATATCACTGGAAAGACACGTCTTCAATCAGTGCATCTCAGCTATACACTATGGATGCCAAACCTGGCCAATGATCTGAAACATCATAAAGAAGAAAAGAAATATGCTGGGAACAAAAATACACAACCAAATAAATCACACAAAAATACGAGAGAAAACATAGGAGGAACAGAAATGAGTTGGTCACATAGGCAGAGTGAAGGACAAGAGGTGGACAACATTATAATGTGCGGACTGAACACCACGGACAGGAAAACGATCAAGACGTAGACCAGAAAGAAGATGGCTGGACGACATCAAAGAGAGGATGGGTGCGATCTGTGCACGGAAAACAGCAGCAGGTATATCAGAGTGGAGGTCAGTGTAGGAGGGCTGCATCCTGCAGTGGACGTACAACGCCCAGAAAGCAAGAAAGAAGAAAACATAATTAGTTTTAGTTTTAGTAAGAGTTTTACGGCGCTTGCAAAGCGAATAAGTCATATCTATTATCTATTTGTGGTGGCCGAATTTTGCTATTCAAAAGGCTTTTTAATGGCTACATCGATCGACATGCGGTTTTCGCCAAAAGATTCTTTAAAGTATTCTCCAGATCATGGCGTCCTTGGTTTTTTCAGTTTTTAGACAGTTTTGCTGAAAAAAAACTAAATTTCTTTATTTCGCCGATCGCTTTTGTAGGCCGACGTTCTTTCTCTGTAATTTTAGAAAACCCGGAAGTGATATTTCGAGAGGTGCATTTTGTTTTGAGAGTAAAGATCTAGACTTTCTAATTTTTTGCATCTCTCAAGATGTATTGCCCCATTCCAGTAGAGTGTAAATATAGTAGGCCAATGACTTTTGGTTAACATTAAAGCACCGATCATTCCTTTTATCGAAAGGGGGCCCAGCTAGTAATATATATTCATAAGTGTCCAAGATTAGGGGTGTCTGTAGAGAGTACCATACAAAGCAAAAAAGAGGGAGAGAGAAGGACGATATACATTTAATAGGAAAGAATGAGCAAACCACACCAGGGCACCCCCCAACCACCCACACATAAATAGTACTTTCAAAATCACATTGTGTAAACTGAACATGTTATTTTTGCACACTGACATCTCGAGGTTCTGTAATGCATTACTCTTAACACTATTTTCTAGCTCAGAAAAAAACAACTCCCAGCTCTGTGATGAAAGTGAGATGTAATCGTGCTTTTCTTCATTCTTGCCATTAAAGTATAACATGAGAAGACATTTTCTGGCGTTGATCGTGATCTTATTTTGCCCTTCTCTTGTGTTTGCTGTGGATGGTTGGCGGGTGCTCTGGTGTGGTTTGCTCGTTCTTTCCTATCAAATGTCCATCGTTCTTATCTCCCTTTCTTCTTTTCCATTGTACGTTACGTATACTGCAGTAACACCTCTAATATTCGGCACTTGTATTTCGCAGGCTGGCAGTAAAACGCAGAAAAGTAGGAAGTCATGGAATAATATCAAGAGGCTAGATCTAGGCTAGCCCAGGATAGAGAATGGTAGAAATTGTTTGTCCGTGGTCTTTACCCTGGTGCAGGGTGAGAAAGGCAATGATGAACAGTGCAACTATAGTCACTCAGGTTTTTCATATTTTAAAAGGAAAAGAAAAGAACAGAACAGAAAAGAAGAGAACAGAAAAGACAAGAAAAGAAGAAGGGAAAAAAAAGATAATTCACTACTAGATCTATATACATTAACATCTGGAATTTCCATATACTGTATAACATTTTCACTAAATATTCACACAACTCTAGTTTCTACAGGTCAAGTGTCCCTTCCCAGTGCCATGCAATAATGGTATGTCAAGAAGTGATTTTACTGTTACCCCTCGGTTTGACATCTAATGCTGAAAATGTCATAAATATAATATTAGTATTATGACTAAGTCTACTGTTTTTGTTGTTGTTGTTTTTGTTTTGTTTTTGTTTTGTTTGTCGTTTTTTTTGTGTGTTTTTTTGCGGGGGGGGGGGATTTGTTTTAGGTGGGGAGGGGGGTCCCTTTTCGGAGATGTAACGTTCGTATCACGTCGCTGGTAGCCTATTCAATGCTATACGGTAAACAACAACAATTGTTCTCATTCAAGACAAAACCACCGGCCTATGTTGTGTAGCGGTTCAATTATAAATGCGTCGCTGTCACACACAGGAGATTCGAGTTCTATTATCGTGTGGGGAGAATTCTTATCCAGTATCTGGGTCTTTCTGCGAGAGATTCACGCACGAGATTGAAACCGCTTGCCCTGGCCAGTGGACGATAGTTTGCCCTCAGACTTGTCTGACATACGTTCTACATTCTTACTTAAATACATTGTAAGTTAAAAGTACCTTACGCTGTCTGATTTGCTCGTTCTTGTCTGTCCAACTTCCTTATCTCCAAAGAAATAGGTGGGGTTGTAAAGTAAAAGTAAGTGTTCCCTTTTTGTTACCCTTCTAAATGTAGTTGTCTCGTGTGTTTGTTGTTTTTGTTTAAGTGTGGGTTTTTTAAAACAGATTCCATTGAAAAAAAAGAGGTACGTTTCTTCCCCCCCCCCCCCCCCTTTTCTCTCTCTCTCTCTCTCTCTCTCTCTCTCTCTCTCTCTCTCTCTCTCTCTCGCTCACCTGCTGTCGCAGACGTCTATTGTGGAACCCCTCCCACGAATTCAGATGCTAAAAAAATAAAACAAACAAATAA
>NW_004797405.1:165102-170555 GCF_000002075.1 Aplysia californica | reverse complement strand
TAGGTCATACGAGCGCGCGGGACACACTTAACATTTTTATTTGGTAGGAAATTTTGAATTTTTCCCGGATGGCGGCGAAGCCTACTCTCATCGATTTTGGACCACCAAGGGATCTTTAACATGCGCAATTAGCACACAGGACCTCCGATATTTTTCGCCTTTGTCCGACAAGGATAGACCTTACCAACCATAAGATCCGAGATGTGGCCGAAAGACAGTAGTATGAAAGAGCCAAGGAGAAGCAGTAGAAAGGCTGCAGAAAGAGGAAACCTGCGTCTGTGCTGTAGCAGTTGTACTTGTACACACAGGAGATCCGAGTTCGATTCCAGTCGAGTGCTAAAAATTTTAATTGAGAATCTAGGCCTTTCGCTTTTTCTCTGTATCGCTCTCAGCCCGCGTTAAATTAGACCTATCACATTATGTTGTCGAAGTCCGCCTCTTAAATTTAAATTATCTAAATTGTGTTAACGGGGGCGTAAAGAAAACCTCTACAAGCATGAAAAAAAAATCTTGTTAGAAAATAAGGGCGAACTAAATCATATTTATGAATATAATGTACATTTTCCTCTTTAAAAATCTTTCATCAACCGCCACAAATATTTGTGAGGCATCGTTGTGAAATCTGGCGCTCGTCAAAATATCGAAATCGAAGAAACAGGCTTTTCCCACCAGTTTGTCAATTTTTATCGAATTTTGGTTGTTGGTTGTTGTTGTGTGGTTTTTTTGGGGTGGGGGGGGGGCTCAATACCTTTTACATCAATATAAAAACACATTTCCATTCAAATTTTACTTTAAAAAACATTGATTAAAGGCACAAAATACTGTATGTGCATTTTCAAGGGCTCTCAAGCTATTGGAAATACCAAGCTCAGGCGGCCATTTCCTTCCTAATTTTATCTCTGAAACCCGGAGACCCCACCTTCTTCAATCCCAAATATCTCGCCTTCTATTAAAGACAGATGGGTATTTTTTGCATCAAATGCAAAACAAATGAACAAGCTTGAAAATGATACCAATACCTCCACATACCCAACAATTGACGAGCGCCTGATTCCATCGCGTCATGACACATTTATTGTTTCCTATAACGTGAGTGTTAGTTTTTTTACACTCCCATCGGCACAAATAAGATCATTTAGGAGGCGGGCTTCGGCCGTACCAGAAACGGCCGACCCGGGCTGAGAGGGAGACGTCATTGTCCCAGCAGAAAGACCGAGATACTCGAGAACAATTCTCCCCATAGGCGAATAGAACCTGAGTCTCCTGAGTGTGACAGCGACCCTTTCAACCGTTAAACCACATATACGTCGGTGATTTTGTCTTGAATTTGTAGAACAATATTATTGTTTATAGTGCAGCATTGAGGAGGCTACCAACGACGAGACAAGAACATTCCATCCCCGAAAATGGACCCCAACCCCCCCCCCTCCCCAAATAATAATTTTTTACAAATAATTTAAAAAGTAAAATAAAATAAAGTTTAAAAAATAAGTAAGAAGAAAAATAACCAAAAAAATAATAAATAAAATAAAAATAAAACCCACAAAAAAACAACAAAAACAAAACAACAAAAAAACAACAACCCCCTGCCAACCCCCCCCCCCCAACCAAACAACAACAAAACAAAGCAAAAACAACAAACAACCCCCAGTAGTTAGTCATAATAATATATTTATGACATTTTATAGAATATTATGATGTCGAACAGCAGGCTCAAATATTGTAACTCGGGTTTGGGGGGGAAATCACTTATTGACATTATTCCAAGGCACTGGGAAGGGACGCTTGACCTGTAAAGACGTCAGAGTTGTGAAATTATTTGGTGAAAATGTACATGATATTGACATTCCAGATATCGCTGACAAAGTTGTGAATTGTATTTTTCTCTTTTTTTCTTTTTTTTTTCTTTTCTATTCTTTTCCTTTCCTTTCCTTTAACATGTGAAACACCTGAGTTCCTATAGAATAGTTGTGCTGCTAGGCCGCGAAATATAAGTGGCGAATATAAGGGGTGTTACTGCAGTATCATAAGTAACATACAATGGAAAAGAAGAGAGAGAGAGAGAGAGAGAGAGAGAGAGAGAGAGAGAGAGAGAGAGAGATAAGGACGATAGACGTTTGATAGGAAAGAACGAGCAAACCAGTCAGAGCACCCTCCAACCACCAACAGGCAGCAAAAAAGAGAGGGGTAAAATAAGATCACGATCAAGGCCAGAAAATTCTAACACAAGTTATAATTTAGCCTACTAAAAATTTCAACACTCCTACCTAGAAAGATTTAGTGGGGCAAGAATGCAGAAAACGACGATTACATCTTACTTTTATCACAGAGCTGGGGGCTGTGTGTTTTTTTCTTACTTAGAAATTAGTGTTATGGGTAATACTTTACAGAACCTCGAGCTGCAAGTGTACCAAAAATAATACGTTCAGATTACTCAATGTAATTTTTGGAAGTATTACTTATGTGTGGGTGGTTGGTGGGTGCTCTGGTGTGGTTTGCTTTTTCTTTCCTATTCTATCAAAGATCTATAGTCCTTCTCTCTCTCCTTTTTTTTTTCGTTGTATGTTGACTTCCACTGACACCTCCAATCTTTAACACTTATATATGACCTGTTCGTGTTGCAAGCGCCGTAAAACTCTTACTAAAACTAAAACTAATTATGTTTTCTTCTTTCTTGCTTTCTGGGCGTTGTACGTCCACTACAGGATACAGCCCTCCTACACTGACCTCCACTCTGTTATATCTGCTGCTGTTTTCCGTGCACAGATCGCACCCATCCTCTCTTTGATGTCGTCCAGCCATCTTCTTTCTGGTCTACGTCTTGATCTTTTTCCTGTCCGTGGTGTTCAGTCCGCACATTATAATGTTGTCCACCTCTTGTCCTTCACTCTGCCTATGTGACCAACCCATTTCCATTTTTTGTACTGTAAATTGGGGAATATCTGTTCCTCCTATGTTTTCTCTCGTATATTTGTGTGATTTATTTGGTCGTGTATTTTTGTTCCCAGCATATTCCTTTCCTTCTTTATGATGTTTCAGATCATTGGCCTGGTTTGGCATCCATAGTGTATTGCTGGGATGCACTGATTGAAGACGTGTCTTTCCAGTGATATCGGTAGATTTTGATCTTTAAATTTTTCTCTGCATTTTCCAAAGAACCCCTAAACAGCATATATTTTTCTGTTCACCCCTTTTTTATGCTCTCCTTCATAATAATACACTCATACTTTATTGTTTGTCCTAAATATGTATATTATGTCACTTGTGTAAAGATCTTGTTTTCTATAACAACAGTTATGTCTCTGGTACATTCGTCGTGTATTTGGTCTTATCTTTGTATTTTTTATTTTTTTGGGGGGTTTTTTGCTTTCGTTATTTATGATAGGCCTATTTAGATTAGTGTTGCTCCTTTTCCAGTGCAAAGTGCTACATCATTGGCGAATCTCAGATCTGTCAGGTGGTCTCCATCTATTGAAATTTATATACTGAGCGATGCCTTTTTGAATAATATTTTGATGCTGTGAATAGTTTGGATGATATGGGATCTCTTTGCCTCACTCCCTTTTTTCTATGTTGTCTTTTCTTCTTCTCTCTGCTGGGGTCTAGAAACTACTGAATTTTTTTTTTTTTTTTTTTTTTTTTTTTTTGTTGGACAAGAAAGGCTGCCTAAACTGTTTTATTGTTCCATACAATTGGGCATTTGGTAACGGTATGCAAAGAGTATCACATATTTTTAGGGGGAGTGAGAGAGTTATAAAAGCTGAATTAGAAGAGAAAAAAAACGTCGACATAGGTATAATATGAATATGTGAAAAATTATGTAAATCAAAGATGACAACTTTGATAGTCATGATGTAGGATCCTACAGATGTGGATCAATTCGAGTCTTTTCGGTTAGAAAAATATTTGGAGACCCAAATATTTTTATTCCCCATTTCCGAGACATGTAACTGTTGTTCCGTTGACTTCTTAAAAATTGCAATTTATCTGCAGCACACATACACACACGCACACACACACACACACACAGACACACACACATACACACACGCGCACACACACACACACAATCACACACACGCGCGCACACACACACACACACACACACACACACACACACAAGCTCTCACATACATACATATTATTATCGACTTCTAAAATATACACCTTGACAGGAAAAGCCTGGACGACCAACTGCATCACCCGTCGCCTTTGGCATTTGGAAGACATTACAAGTTTGTTTTTTTAAGGAAACCCAACCAGATAAGAACAGAAGGCAAACATTTCCTTTTTTACGCTCTTCTGACCTGCCGTGTTTCCATATCTGAGCATGTCTAGCACCTTGACATGCGTGGAGGAAAAGTAACTGCTGATCTGCGATCTATATAAACCTGTCTGCATGTCAGGAGCAAAGGCACATACCACAGTGTCTGAGAACCAGTATCAGTTGTCATGATGGAAGCTGTCGAACGATTTTGCGTGGTCCATGACATTATTTAGAGGAGGTGAATTCCATTCTAGTCACAGCTCGGTTATGATCCACAGATCGAAATCTGATCTTTAGAAGGTCAGTTCTTTCTGAACCGCGCTTGTTTGTCTCTTCTATATGGGTCCACGGTTTCCATGTGTCCCAGGATAATAACTGTTGGATTCTTTACTGGCGATTGACAACAGAATGATTCCCACAGTAGTTTTTGCAGCAGTTGCTGAAGTCATCTTTCTAGAGTACGGTAGTTTGATGAGGTGTCATTCTTTCCAGTCCTTTCGGGCTTCGTTTCCATCTCAGTTTTTATTTTATTTTTTTTAAGTGGATGGGTTGTTTTTAGGTGATGTCCCATTTTCTGCTTTTAGTGCATCTGCAGTGATGCTGTCAAGTCCTGCCTCTTTAACTTTTCGGAATGGAAAAAGTACCAGCTAAATTATATTTTTACTGGTGGGTCACTACAGATGTCTAAATCAACAACTGCTGAAGGTATATCTGGTGTTTTGGTGACACAAGAGCTTATGACTGGTGTTTTTCACGTACCAACTACTTCCTACTACTGTGCAGTTAATAATTTGTTTTTCCCAACCCCTTACGGCAGGCCTGGGGGGGGGGGTTGGGCAGCAATAACTGTAACATAATAAACAGCCAAATAGTTGCACTGACCTGATTAAATTCAAAAGTAAGGCCTCTTAAACAGAGATGTTTGTGAAGCTTATCAGCTCTCAGTCGTGTGAGATTGACCTCGCTCCCTGCCGCATTGTCCTCTCAACTTGTGACCTTGTCTTAACGCAAAAGGGTCATTCCATAAAAAGGGACTCACTTATTACATAGACTCCATCTTTTATTATGTTTGTTATTCACTATATTGTGTTGCAAAAACTGTAAAACCGGTCACTTAGACTAATGACGTTAACCTGCTAAGAAGATCTAAGCAAATAATGGAGTCCTTCTGTTTCTTTTCAATGGG
>NW_004797405.1:162866-164769 GCF_000002075.1 Aplysia californica | reverse complement strand
ATGACTTCTTGGATTGTGTAAGGTCAGAAACCCACATGAACACGGCAGAATGTGCAGTTTCATCAATTATTCTTTAAGACAAGCAGCGGAAAAATAGATAACCCACCCACACCCCCTGCCCCCACCTCCCTCCCCACACGCACAAACAAAATAAACCAACATTTCTCGACTTCCATCTACGGAAAAATACAGTAGCGAAGATAAGTACCCGTATATGTTGTCGACAGTAGATTGCAGCAATTCTTTTTTAAAAAAGAAGAAAAGAAAAGATCAAACCAAAACAACGACGATTTTAAAAAAACACAAAGGAAACAAAAACGAAAATAATAACGAAATAATAAATTTTGCACGATGCAATCCTGCCCGAATTTTTTTGTATATAAAGCCACCCAGAGGTCGGAGAGGTATCTCAGTTCTAGAGAACTCAAAGAGCCACAATGAAGACTTTTGTAGCCGTACTCGCTGCGCTTATCGGTAAGCAAGAACGACTCTTGTTTGTTTGTTTGACTAGTTTTTATTTTGAATTAAGAACAAAAAGTTAAAGCTCAGGTATACCAAGACACAAAGGCAATATTTAATAAGTAAGAACTTCTTGAATGTCACTTCAAACATAGACTACGTGTGTTAATTTGCTTGTTTGTTTGATTGTTTGTCTATTTTGTTTTTTGTTTGGATTACAGAGAAGTGCATTGAAGCGACAACGACCATTTATAATAAAGATAATGATAGACGTAATAACAGTAATGAGAATTCAGGTAGTCCCTAGAAGTCTCTAAGAGCTGAAAGATGCAGAATTATCATTCAACTTTAATTGACAAATCAAAAGGCAAAGAAAAATCTTTACCACATTTTTGTTTTACTCTTTTTTTGTAACCCCACATTGACACAATTTGGAAAATTACGAGGCGTGCTTCCGACCCTGCCTGACAGGGCCAAGCTAGGCTGAGAGGGATACAACATCCTGGCATTCTCGATAACAATGTTCTCTCCTCTCTCAAAAATCGAAATCGGCTCTCCTTCATACCACAGCGAAGCGCATAACTGCTTCACCACAGAGGTCGGTGGGCAATCTTGCGTCCATAGAAGTAATCTATAAGAAGGAGTACATACATATATGGCGACAGTACTTGGAAGACATCATCATTCCAGGAAGACATCAAACAACTTTTACATATCTGTCAGGAGGTGTCATCTCTGACTCAGGGGTTGACGTGTAATGACCCTCCATCTTTCACTGTCACGAGCTGCCGTTGCACATTGTGCCATATCCAGGCCAGAAAGAAGTTGAATAAAGTAGGGCCGAATGGACAAATGTGTAACAGGGATAACGTTTCTTTTAATTGTTCAAGCTTTTTTTGTTCTCCATTATTATGTAGCATGTTTTACGCCCGTATCCTCACAATTCAGATCATTTAGGGGGCCTCACAATTCAGATCATTTAGGGGGCGGGCGCCGACCCGGGCAGTCAGGGTCAACCACGGCTGACAGGGATACAACGTTCTTGCAAAAACCAAAACCCATAGATGATCAATTTAAAACCAAAAAAATTCTCCCTACTCTGGAATCGAACTTGGGTCTCCTAGGCCTTCGTGCGACGACGAGACGCCTACACTGCAACATCATAGACGCCGGGTGTTGTTGGTTTTATTATTATTGTTATTGTTGTTGCTGTTGTTGATGGTGGTGGTGGTGGTGGTGGTGGTGGTGGTGTTATTATTGTTGTTATTGCTGCTGTTGTTGTTGTTATTATTGTTGTTATTGTTGTTGTTGTTGTTGTTGTTGTTGTTGTTGTTGTTGTTTTGTTGTTGTTGTTGTTGTTGTTGTTGATGGTGATGGTGGTGGTGATATTTGGTGGGGGGGGGAAAATATAGGGGGGTGTTTTGTATTGGTTTTTGTTGTTGTG
>NW_004797405.1:154898-162632 GCF_000002075.1 Aplysia californica | reverse complement strand
GCAGAGCAGAAATGTCAGCCAAACAGCCACGGCGTGAGGGTATACAACGGCAAGAAGTGTGCCAGCACCACGAGGTATAACGACGGGCACAGAGGATCGTGTGGCTGCGGGCCTTCCAACAGTGGTAGGTCTCTGAACCACAGTCTGGTGCGTGGTGGTGCCTGGTGGTGCGCGAAGGTGATGGTGGGATACTGGTTTGATATAGAATGATTCTAAAGAAATATGCATACATGTATATCATCATCATCATCATCATCATCATCATCATCATCATCATCATCATCATCATCATTACCATCATCATCATCATCATCATCAAAATCATTGTGAATAGCAGGGAATAAAAAAGGGTTGAGACCAGTGGCGGCTCGTGGTTTATAGATCGTGTGGCTGCGGAAAACCAGCCTCTGGTGAGTGTCAAAACGAGTTTAGTTAGTAGTAATACGAGTCTTACGGTACTTGCAACACCATAAGCTCATTAAAAGTTTTACGGCACTTGCAACACCATTATGTCCGAAAGAGTTTTACGCCTCTTACAATACCATAAGGTCATATAAGAGCCGAAGGTTTGCTACTGTTTGAGTAAAGAGAAGCACATCGACACAATAATGGCCATTTAGTGTTGGGGAAAAGTAAGACAGACAGACAGACAGACAGACAGACAGACAGACAGACAGACAGACAGACAGACAGACAGACAGACAGACAGACAGAGGCAATAGAGGGAACGTAAAAAAGTAAAGTCTACCAGTGGCGCCCTCCAACCACCCGTTCCCAGGAATAGAGGTGTTTTAAGAGAGTAACAAACACAAAACAGAAGTTGGAGAGATCAGGGCAATACATATTTGACTGGAAAGAAGGAGCAAATCACACCAGAGCACCCGACAGCCACCCACTCTAAACGAGAAATTCTCTACGTAACTTAATACTTTTACGTTACTGTATTCTTCCTCTTGTATCTAAATAAAGTTTGTATATCATCATCATCATCATCATCATCATCATCATCATCATCATCATCATCATCATCATCATCATCATCATCATCATCATCATCATCATCATCAACATTATCACTTGTCTATTTGAGCGCCTTCAAATCGGCAAGGTGTTTTTGAATGTTGATATATGTTTGTTTGGATTTACTTAAAACTGAATGAAAATCGGCATCAGCAATAAACCTCTAGTCAACAGTTCAGTTGACAAAAATCTGACCGGCACCGCCGGTCTTGCCCAGTTAACAAACCGCCCCTAACATCATCATCATCATCATCATCATCATCATCATCATCATCATCATCATCATCATCATCATCATCATCATCATCATCATTTTAGGAAGCAACATCCGAAAAAAATGGTGGAGAGTTGGGTATAGGAGCCTGAGGTACCGGAACACCCAGTGCAGCTCTCTCTATTATTACATCAACAACATCATGGGTTGCGACGTGGTGGAATCAGGCGCTCGTCAATTTTTGAGCATACGGAGTTATTGGTATAATCATGAAGCTTGTTTCTTTGTCTTGTTTTAGATGGAGAAAAATATCTGACTATTTTACTATCTTAAACAGAAGTTGAGATTGTATCTATTGAAAAGGGCTGTGGTCCCTAAAGTCAGACGAATAATTACCCGCCCCCACACCCCCACCCCCTAAAACGGCCACCTAATATGTCGATTTCCAAAGATTGAGAGTCTATGGAATCCGTATATTTTTTGTGCTTTTGATCATCGTTTTTCTTTAAAATCAACCCAGAAATATGTTTTTTAAATGGACATATAGGTGTTGAGCCAAAATTTTAAAACGAAAAAAAGAAAAATCGACACAAACTGCCCAACTGCCTGTAAAACACTGATTTCTTCGACTTTATCCTTTTGAAGTACACCTGATTTCACCACGCTACTCTACAAAAGTTAAGGACCACTTGCAAACACTCTGAGTTGTCTTCTTGGGACGACCTTCATGTGGGTGCTCTTGGTTGGGTCCAGTTGCTTGATGGCGCTGCCTCAGGTGGACCATGACAAAGTGTGACACTGCAAGCTGTCTGGCAACTTCTCGGGCTCCAATTCCACCCTGTGGCCATGCCATAGCTCTGGCACCATCAAAGTCTCCCAGCTTTCGTCTTTATGGCATGTTGATGCGATACTGGATTTTGAGCAAACGGCGGCTTATATTGCCACCAAAGTGAGCACAGTTCGAGACCGTACGTCTGTGTATGACGTGCGCTAGAAATTTTAACTGAGGAATGTCCCTGGTGTTGCACACACGTCGATAAAAAAGAGCAAATGTGGCTAAAATTCCCCGAGGATTTCCGTGCAGCACGTGGTGGTTTTGCCTTTTAGGAAGCTTTGCAGTACGCATTGGTATCCCATGAACACTTTCAGAGCAAAACAATTTGAAACATTCCTCGCAGTCTTTTTTAATGGATTTTAAAAAATCAAGGGTGTCTATCAAGATGGTCCTTAACTTTTGTTGAATTTCCCCTGGCGGTCATTACAGGCAAGAATATTTCATGACTGTATCCACAGACACTCCTTTCGACTGGAACATGTCCAAACACGTGACCGCCCCTAACCAGATGTACTACGACAATGGCGGGAACAGCCAGTGGTGCGGCAAGAACTGCGGAAAATGTGTCAAACTTACTCCTACTGGTTAGTTGTTTTTGTTGTGTTTTTTTTGGTGTTTTTTTTTTAATGTTTTTTCTGATGAGTGTTACTGCTTTTGTTGTTATTGCACACACGCACACCCACTCACGCACACACACACAAAAACACAGACACACATATACACACGTATGCACGCACGCACGCACAAACATACACACACATACACACACACACACACACACACACACACACACATACACTCACACAACACACTCACACGCACGCAGACACACACAAACACACACATAAACAAACACACACACTCAGGCATACATACACACACTTATACCCGTACACTTACATAGATACACACACAGATAGAAAGAGAGATAGAGCGGGAGAGGGAGCTAACAATAGAATCAAAGAGACAGAAACAGGCAGAGACAATAAGAAAGACACAGAGAGACAGAGAGAGAGAGACAGAGAGAGAGGGAGAGAGAGGGGGGGTGGGGACCCTCACAAATTGATATCAACAGATAGCCTTTGTTCACGCCTATATAAGCGATCAAGTAAAGCGACAGAATATTATTTCTAAATCGTACTTGTCATTTCTTTAGGTGGATTCGTTCCTGGCAACGGCAAAGCCCCCAAGCACAGAACCCCCGTAGTCTTCATGGTGACCAACAGCTGTCCAATCAACGAGAACAGAGTTTGGTGTGGCCAGAGCGGAAAGCCTGGAACAAGTAAGTACACAGAGGTCACAAAGGTGTTGTAAGGTCCTTGGTGAGAAGGAATTTTTTTGTCCTACTATCTCAGTAATGATGCCAGGATATTGTGTTCCTCTCTGCCGTGTTGGATCCTGCTTCCTAAATGACCTCGATTATGCACTGACCAGGCCACCAATAATTTGTTTATAGATGCACCAGCCATCCATGTCTTGGGGCTCTTTTAGCCTCTTTCTCCTATCTGTGGATTAATTCTTTTTTCTTTCAAAATTACTTCTACTTTTAAAGCCTAGATTCTGCCCATGTGGGTGTAAAAACACCTAGATTAAACCAATAAGTAAATGAATACATTTCACCCAACGTGACGCATCCTTGAACTTCCTCAGACAAAGTCAACGACCACGGCTACGAGGCTCATTTCGACCTGCAGAACAACAAAGGTCAAGTTCTCAACGGTCTGGGCTGGGACAACGCCGAGGTCACGTGGGAAGAAGTCAGTTGTCCTCATGACTACGCCAGTCTCTGGAATCAATGCGAATGCCACGGTCACCATTGAAGTGTTTCGGCACGCACAGGGGAACCCAACCAACAGCACGTCGGAAATATCCAGAAATAGATAACAGAGGATGAAAGACGGCCGTACTTTGCTTTTGAATTTTATCACGATTTTCGTAAGATTTACGAATTTTCTGCTAGTACAAATTGACTCGAATCGCACTTGTCAGTTGAACAATGGAGTTGCAAATACAAAATAAATAGTCCATATGCGGTACCATACAAAATACAACGCCTTGTGTTTCTCTGAGAAAGTTAATTAGTGTTTCTGATTCTGCATTTGTTACAATGAATCGTTCTTTTTGTCCTTGTGTTGACGTTGTCGTTAGTGTAGAAGTTATTGTTTTACGGCGCTCGCAACTGCATAAGGTCATATGAGCGTGCGGGACACATTCAACATTTTCAGTTGGTTGGAAATTTTGAATTTTGCCCAGGTTGCGGCCGAAGCCTACTCTTATCGACTTTGGACCATCAGTGGATCTTTAACGTGCGCAACTTGCACACGGGAACTCCCCAATCTCCCCCTCCCCCCTTGTTCGAGAAGGCTCTGTGTAGATCTTCCATATCAGAAGATCAGGGGTGTGGCTGAAAGAACAGCAGTAAGAAGGAGTCAAGGAGTAGCAGAACAAAGGCTGCAGAAAGAGTCAGGAGCCCAGAGGAGTAGGCAAAGGAGGTGAGGGGGTGGGGGCAGAAATTGGAGACGAAAGCAGACGACAGAGCATTGCCAGAGAGCAGGAAAGGAGATGAAAGGAGACACTTTAGAGAACAAAAATGTCCGTGGCTATCCAGATTTGAACCCGGGACCCATTTAATGAGAGACGAACACCTTAACCTCTAGGCCTCGAGAGCCCTCATATTATGGTTTGAGTTTGAAGCTGTTTATCAGTGAGTTTGGAGCTGTATTTTGATGCATTAAACTTCATGGTGGGGAAGAACTTTTCATACAGATACGTAACACGAGCTACCACAAAGGCACATGGCTTGCTCGAGGAGAACATTCTGGAAAACACCGGGAAGATGGGAAGCCATTCTCCCAAACATTGACCAAGCTTTGGCCGCGCTAACTCTAAATGTTGATGTCAAGTTGGGGTCGCTAAGTATTGTCCTACGGCCTCATTTGGCCAGGGGACCGCCAGCTTGAGACCCTTGTAAAGGGACAAGCGGGAACACCAGACTGTTAGGCTAGTACATCCGTCTAATGTTCCACAGTGGGTGGTTGGCGAGTGCTCTGGTGGGGTTTGCTCCTTCTTTCCTACCAAACATCTATCCTTCTTATTTCCTTTCATTTTTGTGCTTGCTACTCCCTTGTAACACCTCTAATCTTCGGCACTTACATGACCTTATTGTGATGCAAGTGCCGTAAAACTCTGGATATAAAACAAAACTAATTGTTCCGCGCTGTTTCGAGTGGGATCATGGGAAAGCTGAATAAACAAAATTGACGACAATACTTTACCTATGGAGGTCAATGTTGGTGGGGAACGGAAAACTGCGCAGGTTTTACCATGTTATGCAACAGATTACTTAATAAGCCACTTTCCTATGGGTGGCAAATTGCGCAGGTTTCGGAGTGTGGTATCGATTTTGAGGTAGCTGTGGTCGAATAAGAGTTGCGACCTCGAGTGTTCACTGAAAACAGTTCGAGTAGTATATCTTACTACCAGGTTGAGTCACTGAGAGGGGGTGGGGGGGGAGGGGGGTTACAATAATATATAGCTCGTTACAGCTTATCAGAGTCAACAGCTAACACAAGCAGAGTTCCTCGACAAGTGGCCAAAAAAAATGCTTCCTGTGAGACTGTAAATATCGCTTTTATCTCCACTTTTAGCAAGTATTTTAATCAGCGATTTTTAAGAAATGTACTGTCATAAAGACCTTATCCTGCTCGAAATCCGTCTTCGTGGTGAGCAGGGGATAATAAATATCAAGCCTGTTTTATCCTGAAAAAAATATCAATGAAACAACAGTCTTGATAATTGGCTAACGGAAGAGGTCTAGCAAATTAAACGTAATATACTTATAGAATTTCAAGTCAATACTTTGTCGAATACCTAAGAAATACTCGATACCGAAAATCCCTGCGCAATTTTCCAACAGGTTTTTGGACAACTCCTTTGAACTTTTTGACAATATGATTTAAAACATGCGCAATTTTTCGCTGCTCGCAAGGGTGTTCACGTCTGTGTCGGATACAATAATTCAGAATTATCCCAAGGGCAAACACAGGAGAAAATTGCGGTGAAATCGCTTGAAATACTCGATGCTCAAACTTTCAAAAGTGAGACTTAAACTACTGACACTTTTGCATATCATTATGTCGCCCAAGGGCATTTCATGACATAAAATGTTATATCTGTTGTTTCCAACTGGGTCAGAAATTATTGATGTTGTTAATTTTCAAGTCGGACGACAGTTTTATTTTCATAAATGATTATATTCTTTTTAATTTCACCGTGGACCACATTCATGATTAATTACGTTGTTTCCGGTGGGCGGGGGGGGGGGGGCGACTCGCAGACCAAATTGAAACTGTATGGGGCTCTTGTGGTCTAGAGGTTAAGCTGTTCGCCTTTCATTCAATAGGTCCCGGGTTCGAATCCGGATAACGACGGTAAACTTTCTTGTCTAAAATTGTCTCCTTTCACGTCGTTTCCTGCTCTCTAGCATTGTTCTGTTGTCTGCTTTTGTCTCCACTTTCTGCCACCTCCTCCTCTCCTCCTTAACTCCCACCCCTGGGCTCTTGACTCTTTCTACAGCCTTTCTACTGCTTTTCTTTTGCTCCTTCTTACTGCTGTCGTTCAGCCACACCCCTGATCTTATGGTAGGTAAATTCTACACCTATCCTTCTCGGATAAGGAAGAAAAATCGTTGCGCACGTTAAAGATCCCTTGGTGATCCAAAATTGATAAGAGTAGGCTTCGGCCCCCACCCGGGCAAAATTCAAAATTTCCTTCTAACTAAAAATGCTAGGTGCGTCTCGTGCGCCCATATGATCTTATGCAGTTGCGAGCGCCGTAAAACACTTACCACCAAAAAAAAACCCGAGAACAAAACTACTAAAAAGTGATACTTAAACTACTGACACTTTAGCGTATAATATCATAATGTCGCTCAAAGGCATTCCATGATATAAAGTGCTAGGTCTGTTTTCAGCTGAGTCAGAAATTATTGATGTTGTTAATTTTCAAGTCGATCGACAGTTTTATTTTTAATGGGGAGGTTTAGCCCAAATATTAAAAAGGAATGTGCATTTTGTGATACAAACACCAAATTTGGCACACTTATATATTAACATATTGCAAACATTCTCAGATATTTGGCCACTAGGAATTTTTTCTTTATATCCGCCATATTGGATTTTAAAACGGCCACCATTTGAAATCTACATTTGCGATTATCTCTGAGTCAAATGCTACTATTAACTTCATTTTGATGTGTAAATGTATGCTTTGGGGGCAAGGAATCCAATGGTACCAATTTCACAATCCAATGCACAAATTCTAAAACACAAATCTATATCAAATGCAAAAATTTAAAATTATAATGCACAAATCTAATCCAATACACAATTAAATGCACAATGTAATGGTACCATGTTATCTTTCACAGTCAGTTATAATATAAAATTATCTACGTAAATATTAGATTGAACACGATACTTTGAAAAGAATGATTATATGAAAGTATGTTAAATGAGTGTAAAATTGTTAAGTCTGTAAATGTCTCAAGTACAAAATTCTGACAGGCTACATGGTCTATTTTCTAAGGCTAGGAGTATACTGACATTCTACAATGGTCTGGTATCTGAAGCTATGTGTATATATATATATATATAGAGAGAGAGAG
>NW_004797405.1:150986-153580 GCF_000002075.1 Aplysia californica | reverse complement strand
TGCCCTTGTCAGGAACAAAGCCGAATTGCGTTTTAGATATCTCTGGTCTTACACTTCTTCTCAATCTTCTCATTATTACTCGCAACAAGTATATATATATATATCGGTACTGAAGGTATGTGTACATAAACAGTGTTATGTTAACAAGTTCAGCACTGCCAAAAGTGCATGTATGTTGTGGACTCATCGTCATGTGCGGTCCTTTCACACACACAGAGGGCTGTGCTCTGAAGGGCAGCCTTCTTGCATTTGCAGCGCCTCACACACCATAAATGGCACTTGCAAGAAACCAACTCAATGCAGCTGTGAGCTGTCTCAGATAGCCTGGTCCAGTATGGTGTGTACTGTCCTCCAGTCATTGACCAGCCCCAGTTGGTTGGTGGAGGGAGCTCTGATGCTGGCAGCAGTATCTGACTCCACACATGTCCACTTTGATACACTCCCCTGACCCCTCTTGACAAGTTCCTGGATCAGCTGCACATCGTTCTTCCTTGAAAGAGTTTCCCTCTTGCCGTGTCATTGCCCGTGCATTGCTGGTTCGATCATACAACAAGATCACCAACCTTTCGATGATGGACATTGCATCGTTTGGTATGTCACGTGGTGTAGAGGACACCAGCAGCAGCGTTTCAGTGAGTTCTGGCAGTACCGTCCAGACTGCCAACGCAGTCTTTTTGCCATATGAGATGACCATAGTCTATGGCTGACAGAACCGCCAGCTGCATTAGGAGAAAAAGAACTCGGTGTTGAATTCCCGCTGAAGCCAAGGTCTTCACTACATTGATACCCTTCTGAGCCCTGACAGCAACATTGTCAATATGTCTTCGGAGAGAAAGTGTCCTGTCCAGAGTGATTCCCGGGTACTTCAGCTCATTCTGTCTGTCTATGAAAAAGTGGTCAAACACAATTGGAGGCTTAGGATCTTTCACAATACGGTTGTTGAGTGAGCACCAGATGACCTGTGCTTTATCTGGGTTGATGACTGCATTGTATTCCTCACACCAATCTGCGACCTGGGGCTCAGCCTGTCCTGTAGCATCCGTCCAACCGCTAGACCATCACGACCTTGTCCGTAGACCATCACATCATCTGCAAAGGTTAGTGACAGTGGGTATATCAGTATAATAGTGCGGCAAAGGGGCGACAGTCTTGGACCCTGCATCCCCAGATTCTCCAGCAATGGCGATGCTCCGATTTACTCCTTCACCAGTGTAAGAAGGATGTTGTATGAGGGAAATAGCGGCACCATGGAAGGAGTCTTTTAATGTTGTTGCTCTAGGGTTGTGGTCTATGTTGTCTACAGCGGCAATTGTGAACTCTTCGCCAAGGGGTGGTGCTGCAGTTGGAAAAGCCGGTTTGGGGCCAAATGACACAAAATGAGATAATTCCACTTTAAGATTCCTGAACATGTCCTGAACAATATCTAGAAAGTACACACGCCTCCCTGCACCCTAAAGTGGTGTTTGGGGGATTTTAGAGTGCACGTTCAAGTCTCTTTTAGAGAAAATATTTGCCAATTTTGTCCAAAAAAGCATTCTATTTTTTCACGGTTGGTACTATTTTTCTGCTCTATTTTTTACTCGATTTCAATAAAAACTTTCACAGAATGTTGTATCCGTACAAATCTAGCTTTTTGTAAGAGGAATTACTGATAAATGTGTTGGTTCTTAATCTGTGAGCTTGAAAAACTAGATTTTTCCAGTTTTTCCGTTATTTCGCTAGAGCCGGATTTGAAAGTGCCATAACATAAAAAGTAAAGTAGATATAAAAAAATTCCTTTTACAGAAAGTTTCATCTTTGTCTTATAAGTGTGCATGCTAAGTATGAACCTAATCTGTTAGTAAATAAAGTGACAAAATTGTACCTCATTATGTCTCTAAAATCCAATATGGCCGCCGTTTCCATGGTAACCGAATCAGTAATATTTTTTTCATAACTGCTAACAAATCCCCATTGCCATATAATAGTTCACACCAAATATAAGCTCCATAGAAGTGGTATTAGCTGAGATAGACTTATTCTGCAGACCCCTTGTTCTCTTTGAAACTGTCGACAGACATAGTTGCCCATTTGTGCTGAGAGCTGGAGCACTCTATCAAAAGAGATGTTCAGGCCAAGGTGTGTCTGTCAACCAATTCCTTCTTGTGTGTATGAGCTCGCAATATCATTCCGACGTATGTTGGAAGTGGGGTCTCCAGTGCTACACTGTGTCTAGCACAGGTGGATAATGTGGCGTCACGTGTTCACTTGTGTTTTACGCTGCTGAACTTCTGTATCTGGGCTGCGGTAATTGCGTAGGGTTAGTGTCTGCCATCTGGTCCTTGATGCTGGGTACCTCTAGGATCATACTGACCAGGGCAAGCAGCAACGGTGGCACATATTCTTCTTGGCATTGTCCAGGGAATCCTGTGAAAGGCTTGGCTTCTCCAAACATGTGGCGGGGGCTTTCGTGGCCTAGAGGTAAGGTGTTGGCCTCTCATTCAAAGGTCCCGGGTTCGAATCCGGGTAGCGACCAAAAAATTTTCTTCTCTAAAATTGTCTCCTTTCACCTCCTTTCCTGCTCTCTAGCAATGTTCTGTTGTCTGCTTTCATTT
>NW_004797405.1:135597-149286 GCF_000002075.1 Aplysia californica | reverse complement strand
ACACACACACACACACACACACACACACACACACACACACACACACACACACACACACACACACTCTATCTCATATTTTAAACGATTCTAGATTTCCCTGGGCCAGGTTGAGTGTACCGTGGTGTGTACTGTAAGACCGTGCATCGACACCACACCGGAGTCAACACTGGTGGCTGTTGAACTACTGGCTGAACCGTTGTCACTCATGAAAACTATGACTGTGAAGGTGACAATCCATATGTGCGCGACGGCAGCGGCAGCGGCACGGCAGCGGGACGATAAAAATCGCTCCAACAGAAATATCAATGTCTAAATCCATAAGTGCGGGACGGCAGCGGGACGATAAAAATCGCATCCAGGAGCGATTCTGCCGCTGCCGCAGCTCTGCCGCAGACAAAAATATGAATGTGGCGGAATAGGGTTGACTGTGAAGAATCTCTGTGTGATGCAGTCAATTCATTTGACACGGAAAACTTGCTGAAGCCATTGCACCCCTATGTCGTCGTTCATCCACCCATTTTCTTGATATGCCCAAATGGTGCCTTCTGGGCTGTCCTGAATGGCAAAGGAATGGATGGACCTGTCGTTATGCTAGTGAAAAAAGATCAAGATAATTGCAACTTTACAATACTGGCGAAGTCGTGGCGAATTTACCCGACAATTGGTAACCTTAGTAAAAATGTATTTATTTAATTAAATTGATTGAAATAACAATTAAATACCTGTACATAGAGATAATAAAGCAGTTAATATCGCACATTTCGTCCCGCTGGCGTTCCGCTGCCGCACATATTTATTTAATGTGACTTGCGGTACCGCACATATCGTCCCGCTGCTGTGCCGGTGCCGCTGCCGTCCCGCACATATGGATTGTCACCTTGAGGCGCCCTCAATTGGAAACCGGTGTTTGTTTGTTTGTTTGTTTGTTTGATTTTGGTAAGTGTTTTATGGCGCTCCCAATTGCATAAGGTCATTCGAGCGCGCGGGACACACCAAACATTTTCAAGTGGTAGGAAATTTTGAATTTTGTCCGGGTGGCGGCTGAAGCTTACTCTTATCGATTTTGGACCACCAAGGGATCCTTAACGTGCGCAACTTGCACACGGAAACTCTGAGATTTTTCGCCCTTGTCCAAAAAGGCCAGGTGTAGATCTTTCCTACCGAAGACCAGGGGTGTGGATGAAAGTAAAGACAACAGTAAGAAGAGGCTATGGAGAAGCAATGGAAAGGCTGCAGAAAGAGTCAGGAGCCCAGAGGAGGGGGCTAAGGAGGTGAGGGGGTAGGGGCAGAAAGTGGAGATGAAAGCAGACGACAGAACATTGGTAGAGATCAGGAAAGGACGTGAAAGGACGCCACCCCCCCCCCCCCCTAAACAACGTAGTTAATCATGAATGTGGTCCCCAGTAAAACTGATTATATTATATTAATGAAAACAAAACTGCCCGACTTAAATTTTAACAACATCAATACAAAATGCACATGTAATATCTGACTCAGCTGGAAACAACAGATCTTACACGATTTCAGCCACATTTTCTCCTGTGTTTGTCCTTGAGATAATACTGAATTGTTTTATACGACACACGACGTGGACACCCTTGCCCGTACCTGACCTAGATTTACTTCCCAGCGAGGACCTCCAAAGTTAAAGTATTGTCGTCGTTTCCATTTATTCAGCTTTCCCATGCTCTCGACATAGAGCACACATTTAGCCTCGTAGTCATGGAGCAGTTAGTTTAGTTTTAGTAAATTTTCACGCCACTTGCAGTCGTCGTTTCCATTTATTCAGCTTTCCCATGCTCGCGACATAGAGCACACATTTAGCCTCGTAGTCATGGAGCAGTTAGTTTAGTTTTAGTAAATTTTCACGGCTCTTGCGACACAATAAGGTCACGTAAGGGCCGAAGACTAGAGGTGTGAAAGAGGAGTAACAAACACAAAACGGAGGAGAAATAAGAAAGACAGATGTTCGATAGGAGAGAAGGAGCAAACTCCACCAGAGCACCCGCCAATCACCCACTGTGGAACAGCTGACGCAGGGGTTCCCGCTCGTCCCTTCACAAGGGTCACAAACTGGCGGACTGCGGCCAACTTAACGTCCCCTACCTACTTAACTTTAAAATTTAGAGTTAGCGCGGCCAAAGCTTGGTCAATGTTTGGGAGAATGGTTTCCCATCTTCCCTGGGTTTTCCAGAATGTTCTCCCCAAGCGAGCCATGTGCCTTTGTGGTAGCTCGTGCTACATATCTGTGTGAAAAGCTCTTCCCCACCATGAAGTTTAATGCATCAAAATACAGCTTCCAAACTCCCAGTATAAACATCTTCAAACTGAAAGGGGCTCTCGTGGCTTAGAGGTTAAAGTGTTCGCTTCTCATTCAACTTCAATAGGTCCCGGGTTCGAATCCGGATAACGACGGAAAATTTTCTTCTCTAAAACTAAAATGTTCTCCTGTCATATCATTTCCTGCTCTCTAACAATGTTCTGTCATCTGCTTTCGTTTCTACTTTCTGCCTCCACCCCCTAACCTCCTTTGCCCCCTCCTCTGGGCTCCTGACTCTTTCTGCAGCTTTCCTACAGCTACTCCCTGGCTCTTTTTTTACTTCTGTCTTTCAGCCACACCCCTGATCTTCTGGTAGGAAAGATCTACACCTTGCCTTCTCGGAGAAAGGCGAAAAAAACTCGTTAGGTCCCGTTTGCAAGTTGATAAGAGTAGGCTTCGGCCGCCATCCGGGCAAAAATCAAAATTTCCTACCAACAGTTAAATGCTTAATGTGTCCCGCACGCTCATATGACCTTTTCGGTTTCGAGCGCTGTAAAACACTTACCTCCCCAAAAACAACAACAACAACAACAAAAGCCCTCAAACCATGATACTGAGGTTCTCACTGACTTGCTTCCTGCCTCAAGCTAGATGTGGGGGCTGATAATTGATATATGCAATACCCAGCGCCCCTTGGCAAGATCAGTTCAGTTCTGTTCGGTTTGCTAGCCAGATTGAGGGCGCAAAGCGGCTATCGTGGCAGTGGCACAAGCTGATCGCCCAACTCGTCGCCTCAAAATCAAACGCGTCTGTTTTCAGGCCACGAGTCGGGCGATCGGTTGGTTTGTTTTTGAGACGACGAGTCGGGCGATCGGTTGGTTTGTTTTTGAGACGATGAGTCGGGCGATCGGTTGGTTTGTTTTTGAGACGATGAGTCGGGCGATCGGTTGGTTTGTTTTGTTTTAGTAGAGGTTTTACGGCGCTCGCAACTCGATAAGGTCATATAAGCGTCAGAAGATTAGAGGTTTTACAAAAAGAGTAACAAACATAAAAAAGAAGGGGAGATAAGGACGATAGATGTTTGATAGGAAAGAAGGAGCAAACCACACCAGAGCACCCGCCAACCACCACTGATCAGTTGGTGATCGAATACATAGGCCTATTATTCTATGTATTATATATGTATTAGAGAACCGAGCCCCCAATGGGCATTCCGTTTTAGAGGCAGCTCTGCGATAAGGAAGAGGTAAGAAAGTTTTTTTTATCGAGCAATCTCAGGTCTTACTGCTGGGACATGGTATCTCTCTCAGTCCAGCCAGGGTTGGCCCTAACAGGGAGACAGGGTGAAAGTGGGAAGCCCCCTGACATAAAAAAGGCAACACAACAAGACAACATTTTACCACACCTGATTTTTTGGGATTTAAGACGAAAATTAGGATGAGAACTTCCAAGCAATCTAGACCTCATCACCTCTCTCTCTCTCTCTCTCTCTCACACACACACACACACACACACACACACAAACACACATACACACACCAGAAAGAGAGAATAAGAGACAGACAGACAGACACGAAAAGAAAGAGGGAGAGAGAGGGGTCAGTGATGTGGTCTAGTTTGGTGGTAGTTCGAGAGAGAGAGAGAGAGAGAGAGAGAGAGAGAGAGAGAGAGAGAGAGATAGAGAGACAGACAGACAGACAGACAGACAGACAGACAGACAGACAGACAGACAGACAGACAGACAGACAGACAGACAGACAGACAGAGATAGAGAGAGAGGGGAGGGGAGGAAAAAAGTAAAGAGAAATACACACAAACAAACAATAACCAAAGCCAACTCAGTCACAAGAATGGGTATTCAATACTTTATTTTGGTTACTATTGGAGGACAGAGCTGGTTTAGGGTGGCCATCCCTGCATGACTAAATTTGATTCATGGTCATAACTTGTTGTAATATTAATAATAATAATAATAGTAATAATATAATACCATCTCTGTTGCTAGTTCACAGCAGCAGTACCTAAACCACAGTCACGTGGAAACACTTTTTTTTATGAAACACACAGAGAGAGGAAACAAATATAAAATGTATAATATTCAATAACGATACTGAAAAAAAAATATACAGGAAAAAAAAACTGTTAAAAGAAAACAAACTGTGGTAACGTTTCGACGAAAACTCATGAGCGCAGACTTCGCACCGAGAAAAAAATCAAAAAATCTAGACACTACACTAAAACTAACGAAAGTAACAAAAAAATAAAAGGAAAACTAACCCACTTAATTCAATTTCGATACGTATAAAATACGTATACAAATCGAAAGTCGGTAGCTTCCTATCCCAGCCTGAAAACTGAACATCATTCCACAGTACTAGTACAACAAAAGTCCACTTTCACACTAAGCTGGTAGCTCGTAAATGAAGCACTAGTTATACGCTCCAAGAGTAAACCCCACAAGAGCTCATAACTATCGCATGAAAACAAAGGACTACAAAAAAAAAAGACAAAAAAGAAGGAAACAAGTAGAATGTCAGAATCATGCTCTATTCAGGTGCGTCTACCAGTCGCTTGTTCTAAACTTATTTTATGTTAAGCACTTCAACAAAGTGAAACATTTTGTACAATAAGATGCGGTATTGGGTATATCGTAAGCCATTATTTCTGGAGATTTGAAGGAAATAACAACAAAGTTTGGAGAAAAATGTTTGAAGTAAGTGGTAAAAAGCGATTACATCATACAATAGGATGATAAAATTTGTAGTTTAACTTAAACAAAAAAGATACAAAAGTTTACCCCAATTCCTTAGAGACCAGTATAATTATTCTTTACTCGTCATTATATAATTATGACACCAGGGATTAAATATATAGTAACCATCGTTTTTCCGGCATGTCCGACACAGCTGTCCTCTCATGGTTTAGCCGCGGTAGTTCATAAAGCAATAAGCACAGTAATAATAGCAAGAATGTCTTCTACTATTAGGCTACATCTGGCCAGTACAAGGAAAGAGGGCATAGAAAACAAAAACAAAAACAAAAAACAAAAAAAAAACCCAAATGAAATGCAGCTCATGCAATGGTATCTACCTGTCGCACACACAAGCACAGGCATTCCTCACACATTCTTGATCTTTTCCACACCCTGTCTCTCTCTCTTTTGTTAAAGATCTGATTGAGGTTTTCTCGAGTTCATTCAAATTCAGGTGAAAAGCTGTGTGTGGCCCACATGCGTGGACCTGAGGAACGGGTAATGAGGTTCACAAGTTCGGACAACATATTTCTCGAGTAATGAAGGAAGCCCCATTCCCCTTTTTCCATACGAAAAAAATTATACCCTTTGTTTTCCACACATCCACAGACCAGCCTCAAGGATAGGAACTCTATTAAAACTGTTCCTGTTTTTTAACAAGAACGATTGTTTCGTTATAAAGACAGACTGGCTTCCTGCTGTTTGTGGGAGCAAACATTTACATTTCATTTGATATTTCTGACAGATTGATGATTTAATGTAGTAGATGTTTTACGGCATTATCAACACAATTTGGTCAGATCTTCCTCAGGAATGGGCACATAAATCGTCAAATAGTCCAACCTGTGACACACTCATTTACTCCGTCACATAAAACTGCATTAAGAGACTTCATACAACTCAAGGATAGTGTCAATACATACATGTAAATTTAAGGAAAGGACAAAGGAAAAATAACAAACAGCAAACATTGGAAAAGTGGAACAAAAAGTCCCAAGCATCTACTCGTTTGATATTCACTCTAACTGTTTTCTCATAGTACACTACAGTGGCCTTGCAACAATGTAAACTTACATACTTCTGATTATACAGGCGCGCGCACACACACACACACACACACACACACACACACGGTCATGCCACAGGCACACGTTCCTAAAACAGACAACAACAAAGGGCATTCCATTCAGTCTTCTCAAAGAATTATCGATTTTTTTCCTTCTTTCTTGATTTATCTACAAGTCATGAGAGGGCATTGGTTAACTATACACATTGCTGGAAGAGCAAGAACAAAAGTGTGTGTGTGTTGTGTGTGTTCAGTCATCAAGTATTCTCATCCAAAGTGAGGAGCTGGGTAGACAGGAGTGGAACCACAAAATGAGAGTGAGACGGATAGATAGACGTATACAGACACGCCGCATCACCAAACAACTGGACATATATATACGGTAGCCCTCCCTCACACCACCAGTCGTTTGTGCTAAACAGTCAGTCACCACTACAGATAAACTTGCTGGGAACACTAGAATCATAGAACAAAGGAACAGGAGATGTTCTAACAACTCAAATGTTTCTAATCTATATCAATGTATAGTCTGCTTCAGGAATAGTCAACTTTGACAGTTCGAGCAAAAATCTCTCACCGGCAATCAGGCAGCAACATTAAGGGATAAGGTGAATCATGTTTAAGCTGTTACGTCCTTAACTGTGCCGCACGCCACATGTGGTCAGTCACGTTACAGAGTGGCGGCCTCCACGGGCCACTTGGCCAAACGCTAGTCAGGGATGGCCTCCGTCATGACCTCCATCACTAAAGCGAAATTCTCAGAGAGTGGAACAACAACCTGCTAACCCACGGCCCCGCTTCCAGTACGGTACCAAAAAAAAGTATTGCTTTCTGCACACACCCAAAAGAAACCTATCCGTCACAATGATTGTGGTGGTGGTTTTGGTCGTTATAGTGGTGTGCTTCAAATTCAGATAAGCGGTCAGTTGATCGAGAATATCTGCACAAGTGCAGCTGGGACAGTTTGTAAAATGGCAGTGATGACAGCGAGGGTCTCACCAATACTGAGAATTCCAACTGATAACAAACAGCATTTGTATAGCGCATATCACTGCTTCACAGAAAGCTCTATGCGCTTTACAATCTCCATACTAAGGTTATGACTTCCTCAGATTGCTAATAGCTCTTCCCTTGGGTCACTGATGGCAATTTTGCCCACACTACAAAAGAGGGTTGGCCTCCTGGCAGGCATTGTAAAGAAATGCGTGTGTGTAACGACTATGGACAGAGAAGTCCCACCATGGGGAAAAGTTTCTGCCTGGTCTCGCCTGGGACAAAGGACACGAGAGACACCAAAGGTAGATCCACAGCTTGACACAGCGGTACTTGTTGGTTCGCCAAAGTAAGAGCTACACTACTGTCTTTAAAAAATTACAAAAGGCAGCCACCATTCTGCATGCTCAAGCACAAGACGGAAAAGTGGTAGTGGTGGTGTATGGAAATGGAAAGAAGTTCACATGTTTTTCTGTCACTCTGGCACTTGCTGAGTGATTTCACCATACACCTAGGCTGCCATGTTGTCGGGTGTTCATTCCGTGTGTACAAACAATAAATAGATCAACACAAAAATATATCCAACTTTGTCCAGACATAAGAGTCCAATGTCAACAGATAGTATTACACTCAAATGTTATAAACACTCACATGCGAGGGCCCAAAAATGAGGCTCCACACACACGTACACTCAACAACAAATGGCTCAGCAGAGAGCCGGCAGCTTGAGTGTGTGGCTTGGTAACAAGGTGTCTAGACATTCTTTTCTCAAAACAAAGCCAGTTGACGAGGGACAAATACAAAATACCTACAGACTGTAGGGGGTGGGGGAGAGGGAGACGAGGAAGACAAGGGCTCTGAAAGGCTGTCTACTGAGATTGAGCAGGTGAAATGCTTGTACTGTGATGTTTTGTCACATCCATACAGAAAAAGGTGAAGGACGTATCGAGGGAGACGGGGCAAGACTACAACGGAGCACAGCATGAAAGGCACTGAGTGTTCGCAGATTGCATCATATCGGTCGTTCTAATCTTTTCTTCAAAATGAAATTTAGCCTTGCTTTCATTTCTCTCCATTAATACAAAAATGCCACATTCAACAGCTGTCACAACCAATTCCGCAAATACAATGAATGGGGGGAAACCAAAGACAAAAGTAGCCTCTTCAGTTTAAAAAAATGAGGCTAACAATTTTGAACCAACTTTTGAACATTAACCACAAAAGTTTTGATTACCGTGTAAAAAAAGAATACCCCGCTGAAATATCTCTGGTAACAACAATATTTATTATCATCAAGCTTCAAATATAAATGTTTGTGCATTAATATATTTCTAAGGAGAAGACTTGAAAACAGAGCCTCATAAAACTAACAAAGGACTACCACCTATAGATCATGAGATATAGTGTTAAAACAACTGTGCAAGTCAAATGCAAAATTCAATATCTCAAAATGATATGTGACCAGGCTCAAAAGTAACCCTTAGAGGACATTTTTTTTTTGGGAAAAATAAAACTACACACCAAGTACACTCTCTCTCTGTTTTACCACTACAACTTTCACAAAAACAATACAGAACAGAGAAAAAAAAAGAAACAAAACCAATTAGAATCGGGTCCAAAAACTCACAAAAACAAAACAAAAAAAAACAAACAAACCTATGAACCAATCACGACACACTAGCTGCTTGACACACTGTACAGTTTTAAAATTCTATCTACAGAACCCAACACTAGAGCATGGACCTGACACAAGCGACAGACATCCCCACTCAACTCAAAGTCCACACCCATGGCAGCCCTCACCCCGCACAGACCACCCCACAGAACACTTAGGAGGAACTCATCAGCAATAATGACATTATGTGCTATAGAAGAGAGAGAGAGAAAAAAAAAAAGAAGTATTTTTTAAACCCCTTTATGCTCGATAACTACTATCATCTTTTGCCATTTTCGTGTGGTTGTAAATAAACGATGAAATTTTCACCTTTCCTTTCAAAACGAGTCATCAAAGACTACACCACACTACGTGGAGGAATTAGTCACTTCATCCAACCTGAAAGGATGTACTTCACGACTTTGTACTTCACGACTTCGTACCTACAGACTGCCATTTCTCTGGACTAGCACCTCACAGTTGAGCCCTTTTTAAGAAGAAAAAACCCTGCTTGGAAGCTTCCCACAAATACAAGGATTTGGGAGGCCCTGTGATATGGAAGAGACTCCTGCATCAGACAAAGAGTGGGTCAAGGGGGAGTGGGGGTGGGGAGGATAGTCCAGGGTCGTTTAGAGAGGAAACGTGCACCAGACAGACCGTGAAAGAGCCAGAACGAGCAGGAGATAAAGAGAAGGAAGGAGAGAGGAGGAGGAGGTGGAGGAGGGGGAGAAGAGAGCCTAAATGAGACAACCCTAGCACCCCAATCGTGTGCGGGGAGCGGGGGAAGGATGGGGGCGGGGCGGTAGCATGGCGGCTATTGCCCGGTCGGCTTTTAGAGGTCACTCTCGCCATAGAGGGCTGTGGAGAAGGACATGTAGTCGAGGGCGCCGGGCACAGCGTCGCGGCCCGAGTAAGGAGCCATGCGCTGGATACAGTACTCAGCCTGGTCGGGAGGCAGCTCCTGGCGCAGGATCTGGGCTGTGATGAAAGGCTGCGGAGGGGAAAAAACATACACAGGTTTAGTCATTCGGCTTTTGGGCATTTCTCTGCTTAGTCATTCGGCTTTTGGGCATTTCTCTGCTTAGTCATTCGGCTTTTGGGCATTTCTCTGCTTAGTCATTCGGCTTTTGGGCATTTCTCTGCTTAGTCATTCGGCTTTTGGGCATTTCTCGGCTTAGTCATTCGGCTTTTGGGCATTTCTCGGCTTAGTCATTCGGCTTTTGGGCATTTCTTGGCTTTTGTTTTTCTTTCCAAAAATAATATCTTGGGCATTTTTTGGCCTGTTTAAAAATTTTAAAAAGTACTGTACAGATTGTTCAGCAACTCCCAATTAGCACAGTAAGGCCATTTAAAAGAAGAAATTTGCAAATTTCCCAATATCCCACCAGACACAGTAAAAGAAAAAAACAGTTTCTCTTCTCTCCTGAAAAATTGTACTTTCTGGGCTGAGAACAATTGAACGGCTTGCCGATGAAATGTTTCTTCTATAAACTCCATTTAAATGATAGCTGCCCTTGATGAGCTATATAACTCTTCAAAATTTGTCCTCAATTCTGTTGGGGTTTTTTTTTACCTTTAATATACTGATCTCTGCAAACACCTCCCTTCAGCAAATCCAGCATAACAATTTCAATCAAAACACCTTTCAGTATGATAGACATTTTTAAAAAAAAACCTCATACACATCAAGTACAACTGGCTAGAAAGAGATGTGTCTACTCCCTCCATCACACTGCAAGGACAAAGGTTCCCATAAAAATAGATAGCATTTGTATAGGCCAAATCCCTGCTCAACAGCAATCTCTATGCGCTTCACAATCTATACTATTACCCCAGCAGACCTGAGAGCACTCTGAAACAACCGCAACTTCCTGGGAAGCATACAGTGCAAGCAGCCATTTATAGGCACTAAAACACTAACATACTGACAAGATCTTTCGCTGTGTATGGCCGGGTACCCATTCCCACATGGGTGAAGTGAGGAAAATTCATGTAAAGTACCTTTCCCAAGGACAAAATGTAGGGCCCGCGACTCTAGCCCCCGAACCCACAACCTAACGATTACGAGTCCGGTAGCCTAACCACTTGGCCGCCGAAGCCATCTCACCTTGTCTCCAGCCAGAATCTTGAAAGACTGCATGACCTGCTCGGCTGTGTCTGTGTCGGCCGTCTCGCGGGTCATGAAGTCCAGGAACGCCTCAAACGTCACGTAACCCGTGCGGTTCGGATCCACGATAGACATGATGCGTTGGAAGTCGGCCTCGCCCTGGTGACACAAAGTGTTAGTTTTACTAAGTGTTTTATGGCACTTGCAACACATATAAGTGCCAAAGATTAGAGGTGTTACAAGAGAGTAACAAACACAAAAAAGAAAGAAGGGGGTGGGGGGGGGGTGGGGGGGTTATTATCAGCTCACTACCACAAAACATAACAAACCCAGGGTCTCACCTGCTTGTCATCTCTGATCTTGTAGCCCAAACTGATGAGGCAAGCCTTGAACTCCTTAGGCTCCAGCCTCTTGGTGCGGTTCTTGTCAAAGTGGTTGAAGGACATGCGGAACTCGTTCATCTGAGCCTCGCTGATGCCCTTGGAGTCTCTGGTCAAGATCTGGGGACAGAGAAAAGTGGGGTGTTTTGTTTTGTTCCGTTTTTGTTTGTTTTGGGGTTTTTTAATTTCTTTTTGGGGTTTACATGGATTTTTTAAAAACTGAGAGTTTACAGCACTTGCAATACAATTAGATCGTATAAGTGCCAAAAAAGAGGAGAGATAAGGATAATAGATGTTTGATAGGAAAGAAGGGGCAAACCACACAGGAGCACCCACCAAACAACTTCCAGCAAAGTGAAATGAAATATATCGTCATTGATTGAGCGTTGATGATAGGAAGATTAATTTGTGTGCTTACTTAGAGCGTACGTATGCATGTTCACGTTTTTGTGGGTTTTTTTTTGGGGGGGGGGGGTTTGTAGGTTTTTTGTTTCATTTTTAAAAAAAAATATTGGTGATTTTACCATAAAATCAAAATGCCGCTGATCAACTGCTTGATGATATCAGGGACAGAGGCTGATAGTGCCCACAGTCAAAAGAACATACCTGGTTTTCAACTTCATTCATGTTCCTGGCAATAGCTGTGAGCAGCTGTTCCCAACCAACTCTCAACGTCTGTGGGTTGAAGGAAAAGGGAAGAGGATTTTAAAAATCTGTTGTTTTAAAAAAAATATTTTCACAAGAAATTAAATAACCGAACACAGAGAGAGAAAAATCCTTTAAAGAAAACAAAACGACATTAGTTGTTCTATGTATGCCCATTCTACTTCTTGCACTCCACATTTTACTTTGTTTGGTGTTTTTTTTTTATTTAAAAAATAATTAATTAATCAATTATTTTTAAAAATAAATTAAAGTTTACTCAGCAAATTTGGAATCTTATGTTTACCAGAATTGAAAGTAGATTTAAGCTGAAATTGCTTTGAAATACATGTATACAAAATGTACTTCGTGGAACTGCAGGTTATTTTCATTAATTTTATTCATTGTATTTCTTTTTAATCATACTTTCACTTCATTTTTCTAACATGAACTTAATTAAACAATTATCAGACAAAACACTCACCTCCATTGTATATTGCGTATAGCGGTTCTCAAAGATCATGGCTTCCTGAACCTCCTGTAATGGGGAAGGGGGGGGGGGGTAAAAAATGTTGATGAAGGGAGGTAATACAATCAGGGGAAGTAACACCATGTTATCTGCCAAGTCAACATTTTATCGATTACTGCCGAGAGAATCAATACAATTCTCAAAATTTTCTCATGCACAAACTTCAGTAAGCCTGTCTAGTGACTTTCATTGTGTCTACAACGAGCAGTTTCACAAACTGGAATTTTCCCAAACAGGAATTGCCTTGGACATGTTAATATATCAACTTCATAACGCTAAACATGTCTGAAATTTCTTAACTAAACGATTAACCCTTTAACACTGACTGTCCTTGTCTTGGGGTGCGAGCTTGCTCAAGGAGCGTTTAGCGAGAGCAAGACTGCTGACACCCTACAACTACATGTTGTAGACACGCATCGCCTCCCTCGGGAGGTCTGGGTGCAATTTATGGGGGCCTCTACGGAGGTTGATAAAGCAAGAAGAGACTGGGACAATAACACAAAGGAATCTATTTGACACGTGATACTTTTTCAACGAATCGATTAGATACCGATACCTAGTAGGCCAACTTGATCAATAAAAAAAATTCCTTACCAATGCACACACAAGGCACCAAAAATCAACACATTAAACTGAGCCTTATAAACACTTAATCTGTGAAGGATTATCCTTCTCAAAATGTTCCCACACAATACTAGTCTTTCTTGATGTCATGTTGATTTATAGGCGAAGAGCATGTTTCTTTTTTTAACCTGATGTTTCGATTTGAAACAACAAACTTGAAAACAACAAACTTGAAAACAACAAACTTGAAAACAACAAAAGCATCAGCCCTTGGATCAGTGAATTGCCTAGGAAAAATTAGTCCTCATGTATCGATCCTTTTTTAACGTATCGATTCGATTCCAATACCAAGAAGTTATCGGGGTATTGATGCATCGAATCGATTCCCGCCCAGCACTAGAACAGACCTGATATTAATACCTTATTTCCCCCTCTGTCCTCTCCCCTCCCCCCTCCCCCCTCCGCTCTCTCCACTTAGTCTTACTTTCCCTAACCCAGTAAGAAGGCCTTGTTACATCAGCACCCCCGCAACCACTTGAGAACAGACCTGATCACATCCCATTCCCCCTCCTCCCAACACCACTGCCATCTCCCTATCCCAAGCACACAGAAGACCTCGTCAAATTTCTCCCTTCCCCTGACTCTTCTCAGATCTTGCCAAATTTCTCCCTTCCACCGACTCTTCCCAGACCTTGTCACATTTCTCCCTCCACCCTCTCTTCCTCTCTTCACATTTCTCCCC
>NW_004797405.1:108175-134689 GCF_000002075.1 Aplysia californica | reverse complement strand
GGGGTGGTGTTTGTACAATGTAGCCCATACATGTTTTTCTATCAATAAAGAAAAAAAAAATGACAGTGTCATCAGTTACAAACGACAGAGCTTTCACACTCCCACATAGGTAAAATTCAATAAACTCACTCATATTATATCTCGCATAATTAAAACATTAAAGTAAATTTTTTTAATCTTTTGGTCCCAATTACATTTTTAGTCCTTTCATTTTTCCTTGCAAAAGTCATACCAAACTATGCTAAATATAAATAACTTTCAACATAGCTGGTTCATGTAAGCACATAGTCATACTGGGAGGGCTCTTGAAGGAACATTATGAGGAGACTGATGTAAATCTTAATCTTATCTTATCACACACAATGATGAGAAAAGCTTCAGGTAGCCTACATCAAAACAGGGGTAAGTAAGATTTCACCTTTAGACTTTCTATTTGTTCAGGTGTAAGTGTAACAGGAGACATATTATCATTCCTAAAATATTTATCAATGGCAAACAATCTCAAGCTTAACAAGCAAAATTTCAAATAAAAGTTACAGACGAAAGATAAGCAGTCCTGTTCGTAGGACAGCTTAGGGAAGTGAAAAAAACAACCAAAAAAAAAAATTTCATACGATCACAGCATAACACAAAGAGTCTGTTAACTGTACAGAAGACTACAAGCCAGTATGAAAAAAAAGGATAGAGCATCTGATGATTAGGCGTACATGTAGATAGTTCAATTGCTCCCTGGACCAAGCTATAAAAATGGCAAATAACGGTAAATAAATAAATAAATCATCTAAAGATGAATGGGTTATTGTAAGTCATACAGACACTTATTGAGACCAGCATGTTGCTAAAAAACAGAATTGACTCAACATTGAAAATGAAAAAAAAAAAAAAATTAACATCAAAGTAAAATGCAGAGTTAGCCGTTATACGACAGAAATAAATGGATAAATGGGAAGCTTCAAGATACTGAATCTACGGGGTGACTTGAACTAGAAAAGTGATATCACAACATGTATGATAATGAAGAGAATTAATTTCTTATTGTATTCTGAAATAAAACTAATCATAAATTACTCAAGGACAACAGATCACACAATACAATAGGAGTGTGGGATATTGGCTGAATGTTTACATCCAAAAAGAGCAAAGCCTCGGGAAAGATAGCAAGTCAAAATGATGAAAGAAAGTCCAGAGTAGCAAGTTTTCTCAGAGAACAGAAACACGCAAAACTTATGTACATGTAGGTCTAATATACAATGGTAGTGAATCTGTACGATACTAAATTCAACAGACTGGTGAGATAGGAAAATGTGAAAGCTTCCAGTCGATCTTCCTAGTTTCTAAGCACTAGACAAAAATAACGATTTGTTTCTCACAAACGTTGTCCGAAAGAAGTATTATTTGAACTGTAACTTAAGGTCAACACCCAAAAAGAGAGACCAGTCCAGAGAAGACATTTGACTACAAACACCTCTATCAAACTGAGCGTCAGAAGAGAAGAAGGGAACATTCTGAAAATGAGTTTGAAAATACAGCAAAATGAAAATTACCACCATGCAATGAATGAAACTTCCACAGAAAATAACTTTTTAAATTCTCAGGCCTGGGGGCGGTTGATAATAAGACTGTAACATGCAAATGGAGCAGACAGCAAAATTTGTCAAACAAACATGTACCTCATTCTATACCTCCACAATGGACAAACTGCAGGAAGGGGGAAATGTTACGCATGCCACATAACGCAAGACATACGAGGACAGGGGAAGGTCAGCTACCAGCTTGACCCGATGACATTTTATGAACAAATCATCAAAGGTTATGGTTACGTGCATAACAAGAACAGAAGACAGAGAGTAATGATAATAATAATTATTATAAAGGTTCCTCTGACGTTACAACAACTGTTTACAGTACTCTCGTAAAAGCGAAAGAAGATCAGACAAGAATGTAACTCATGGATGCTTAAGTTGCTCCTATGGACCAAGGAATATAGACTCAATGACAACTCAATGACAATATCTCAGTCTCAAAACTTGAAGAAATGCATCCAATTTTTAAGAGGAATCAAAACACCAATTATTTTCCTTGAACATAACTTATTTTGTCTTGCAAGGAATCCAAGCCAAGTATATGACAATCAAGAATTCTTCCGTTAATAACTTTACCACCAACACGGGCTAGTCCAAGGAATACAGGGCAGAAACTGTTTAGTTTTAGTGATGGGTTTTACGGCACTTGCTACACGAATAGGTCATGTAAGTGTCGAAAATTAGAAGCATTACAAACTAGAGTTACATACAAAGTAAAGGAGGAGAGATAAAGATGATAAAGAAGATAGATGTTTGAAAGGAAAGAAGGAGCAAACCACACCAGAGCACCCGTCAACCACATGTCAGTAACAGGCGGCCACAGAGCACACACACTGGCGGATGAATCACCTGCCCAGTCAAGCTTAAGAAAAGGAGAGCTCATTACAGGGTATCTTTCCATTATCAAGAAGCCACCAAAACACAAGTAGTCAATTTCCCCCATCACCACAGTGAAGTGCAGATTACAGAACTACAGCAACAATACAATGTTAGCACATTTACAGTAACTTTATGAAGAATGTTGGGAATATAGGTCCATTCACCATAATGACACAACACATTTTCTTGTTAAAAACATTCTGTCACATAGAGGGAGTGAGTGATGAAAATGACCCATCATTAAAAGACACATTATTCATACACACATAGCATGCAAAACTACAGTACTGTAACTCAAAAATCCCCCTCTCCCTCACCATTCCCCCCCCCCTCCCCCCCCAAATTGATCTCACCTATCAAACTTTTTTTTTACTACAACTAAAGTTGATTTCCATCCCCCTTTTGGGTGTCTGCAAATCTGTTTCTGATCAAAAGTCATACAATACACAGCACTAGTGACTGCCTAAATCATTGACAGAACATTCTTTTCTCACAAAAATTCTCAAATCATTAGAGAAGAGCCCAGACCATGATCCTATCCTTCATCTCCTTCACCTTCACCTATCCCTCAGTCTGGCTGACCGTTGACCGTAGACGCACCACTGCAGACTTCACCTATCCCTCAGTCTGGCTGACCGTTGACCGTAGACGCACCACTGCAGATTTTGCAACCTGTTTTTTCTACTCAATGCGTTCTCAGCTTTCCCCAAGTATGACATTCCAGTCAGTTGTTCCAACCCTCTTACCTTATTAATGCTAAACTGCATTTGTTTCCCCCTACAAACAAACTCTATAAAATGTATGTACCGTACCTCCCACTGTTACTTATTACTTCAGAAACAGAAGAAAACAAAAATCTAGGACACAAAAATTTTAAAATTAAAACACAATGCTAGAAATTGTACAATACATACAGACAAATGTTAGATAAGCAAAAAAATAAACAAAATGTTACTGATGAGCAAAAGGGGACAGACAGATAGGTATGTCTGTTGTCTACTACAGTACGGAGGACAGGGGACCCTGACCGTAGTGCACAATGCACAGCAAGCACATCCAAGTGAAGGCAGGATGTACGGATACTCAACAAACCTTTCTTACGCTAAACAAAGATTCCTACAGCAGAGCGGATTTCATTTCCGTCCAGCTTGATTCGCAGTTGTTTTTTTAAAATAATATTACTCTGACAGAGGAAAAGAGCTGTATTTACTTGGATAACATATAAAATTTACACCATCATTATATAATTATATAATAAAAGTGGATAGGCGTACATCGCTTGTTATGACTCTCTTGACTAATTACTGAACATTTACAGATTTCACATTCCAACCTTTGCTTCAATTCTGAAAGACAAAATTAATGCTAGAATATTTCAAATCTCCATCAACATGGCAATAGACTGTTAATCTTGAGTTTCGAACCACAACTACCATATTTTGAAGCCCGCCGCACATTCTGCCTTCACCAAAGCATGTTAGAAAAGGCTAGAAAACTTGTTGGCTTTTCAACGTCCTTTTCTTCCGGGTACAAGGTGACAAAAACTAGTAACACTTACTGACTAATACTAACCTCCTACTCCCGGGCAATGCAACACACGCACACACAAACACACACACACAAAACGAATGCAAAGATAAAATTGGTGAGAAGCATGTATTTGGCAGCTTGCCACAACCTAAAAAAAGTTTCAACGAGTTCTATACACAGGTAAAAATGATAAACGAACTCTGATTCTTTGTATTTTTTAAAATGAATATAAACAAGACTGAATTCTCTAAAGTATAAGAAAGACAATGTTTTAAAAACTCTACGTTAACGCTAGCAACCACCTCCTTGATAAGCTTTCAAATGCTACCAAAATTGATGGATACCTTACCTAGTCAAAATTATTTTTATCCTCAAGCCATTTTGAACAAGGCAAGTACATTATATGAATATCTTCTACATGAAACTTTCATCCATTTTATCTCTCCATCCCCTACACAAATAACCTTGTGGTGTCTTTCAAAAGCCCCTATGTAAAAGGATTTGAAAGAAGTTAAAAAACAAAATCGGCAAACTACAGAGTATAATTGACTAGCCCAATGTGCCAAGACATTGGCATAAAAAATCTAACAATTTTCCCATTTTTGTCAAATCATCTTTCCCTCACCTTGACCCACTTGTAGTATCTCAGTTTTGTCTTCAAATTACAGAAATGCTCTGCTACATATATCTCAAAATTTCAAAGAAACATAAAATGTAGTGGATAAAACAAATTTTGCGACGTGAGACTTAGTAATATTCTACACTGTAAAGATAACAATCCCAATTATCTCTGACTGTTGAGTACAGCCCCCTTCCCATCTGTTGGACAATGTCTAAGGCAGTCCGGACAACTGCCAAGTAGTGCCTGCTTGGGAGATCTCCGGTCTTTTTGAGCAGACGGTGGACATAAAAGGGCAAAATAACGTCAGACCTCTCACTGCTAAATAAAGTCATTCCTTTCGTCGTTCCGTGTCATATGCAATATCATGATATCTTTGGCGTATTAGACAGCATATGAAATTTTAGTCCTGGGGGCTGGTAAATCGTTAAGAATAAATACAAAATGAGGTAGTTCAGTGCATGCATAATCACAGCATGTCCCCCCAAAAACCAACTACGCTTGCTTACATCACTCTGATGAGTGCTAGGGGCTGGGCTTCATTCATATTCCTGTTAGTGTAGGGCTCAACCAGTATGCAAATATCATGTCTGACCACAGTCATTAATAAGGGAATGCATGTTTAGGCGGCAATGACGCACCAATCAAAACAAGATCAATAATGGATGATGTATGCATCAAAGAAGACAAAATATGCAAACTAATTCTCACGAATCAAAAGCACTTCTAAATAATCTATGGGTGTAAGATATACTATACAAGCAATCTCAAATACGCTTGCTGCTTACAGTAATTTAAAAAAGCATATCTTCCAGAGAAGTCAAAAAAACTTTCCCCAGAAGACATGAGGGCTCAACTACATCTACTCAAGAAGCAGAGGCCACTAATGAGCACCAAAAGTAGGCTGAAGGAAAAAAAATAATGAGTGGCTGGTGGGGGAGGGGCAGAATGATGAAAAGCCTTTTATGAGCATCTCTACAGGGGGATATTTAACTATGCTGTTAAACATCTCATTCTTAAGTTTTCTTTTGATACTTAAACCAGTTATCAAAACAAAACTTTTACATCTGTAAGTGTAATCCTCAAGCCACATAGAATCTCAAAAAGATTTGGCCAAAGCGAAATAAATGCACAAGGCATTTTTAACATCAGCACGTTGATGGTTGAGAAAAAGTGTCTTGAATTATCATTTCCGATAAACAAAGAAGAAGAAGAAAAAATCAAGCGACAGACTTATCACTACACCCAGTTCCCAAACTACCATGCCTGTAGAAGATTGTGTGCGTCTCTCCCAACACGTGAGGTTAGTCACATGACACATGGTGTCACACACATGACACGTGGCGTCACACACACCACACATCGTGCCACGCACATCACACGTCGTGCCACGCACATCACACGTCGTGCCACGCACACCAGTCTACTGCACTGAGGCTCACTATTCCCTGATAGGAAAAGCAAGTGGTAACCGTCAACTTCAGCCCCCTATTCTTAAAATAAATTAAACTGGTCCTTAGGGTATGACATCACAGCTACCCGTCGTGTCGGCCCCACAGAGAGTGGAAACCCTGGGTGTGCAAAGTAGGTCAAGTGAGTTCCAATTGGAGGACTGAGGCAAACCGCTACCCTATTTTAGTCTGGACCATACAAAGCAAGAGTTTTCAAGCCTTATGCACCACTTTCCCCTTTCCTACCAGTCTAAGTACTTGCACAAATGTACACAAACTCATCAAGTATAATTTGGTGCAGTGATCAAGAAACAGGCAAACCATTCCACTGGAGGTCAAATAAAACCTGCATTTTATCCAAAAATACCATCACGTGTAAAAACGAAACCAAACTCAAACCTTACAACCTGATAACAGTGACCCAATTCTTTAAAAAAAAGAAGAACCCTCAAAAAGGACAGGGGGGGGGGGGGATAATTCGTAGCCAGATCTATAAAATATTGCCCACGGGTAAAGAGAAAATAATGATGGGTGTCAAGAAAACTTGGTCCTCCCACAAAGTCGAAGAAAAGTCGTAAATACGACCACCAGGTGCACTCGGCAGCCGCGTGGTGAGCCTACCTGTGCGTGCAGGGTGGTGTACGGGTTGTCCGGTGGGGTGATGCCGAACTGCTGGCCCAGCCTGGTCACCTCCTGGACCAGACTGACGATGGTCGAGTACTCCTTGTCAGCCTCGCCCAGGGTGGCCTTGAACTGCTCGTGGGCGTCGATCAAGCCCTGGGGGTCGGTAGGTGGTGGTGGTGGTCGGGGTAAACAGAGAGAAGCCACATGATGCAGTTGGATTCATGATAATAATAATAATAATAATAATAATAGATAAATAAATAAATAATAATAATAATATAACAATAATTTTAAAGCCCCCACTATCCAATTGGGTTCTATGAGCCTTACATTAATAATGAAATTGGTAATTGAAGAGACATTCAGGCTCATAAAAGTATTCATATTCCTCTTTTCACAGTCGGTAACACATACACACACACATTTCATTTTAAATTACAAAAGGCAAGACTGATGAACGACATTTCAGTCACATGAACTTACCAAAACGACTGACAATCATCTTTTAAGCAAAACTCAATTTTTAAAATCTCTGTTGAAACCCCAGAAGAGAAAGTCAAGACGTACAATTTCCCAAACCTCTGAAATTATCAACAATTTATCATCAGAGATTACACTGAAATTTTGTGAAAAAAAACCCAAACAACCTGAATATTAACAAAGTTGCATTTGCAAACAAAAGGACAGTTAATAATCACAATTTACATGAGGTTAAACAACAACAAAAAAAACCCAACCAAAAAGCTTAGAATAATTAAATGTTCTTCTGGTGAAAAATCAGCATCCCCGAGTCACAACTTCCCCCGAGACTCACCTGCACCTCCTCTGTGGTGTGCACAATGAACATGTCCATAAGGTCCTCCTTGGCACCGTCCATCCAGTTGTTGAAGGGCTGGAACAAAACCAATACATTCGTAAGTACCAACTAACTTGGTTAGTTTTACTTACAGTTTTAAGGCACTTGCAACACTAATAGGTCATTCAGCGCCGAGGATTAGAGGTGTTACTAGAGAGTAACGTACAAAGAAAAGAAAGAAGAGAGATAGGATGTTTGATAGGAAAGAAGGAGCAAACCACACAAGAGCACCTGCCAACAACTCATCAACAAAATAGGCTATAGAAAATTTTCTGTCATACTAAGAAGAAGAGCAAAATGACATGTGACAGATAACAAATCGCCTAGCATCAAAATTAGAATTGGGACCCTGGAAGACTCTCGGAAAAAACTCTCGGAAAAAACTCTCGGAAAAAACCCATGACTCCCTATGTTAGTTTTTAATTCAAATTCAAACTCCAGTAATGTTTTCATTTGGAAAACGGTTCACCAAAAATTTGTAATCGGCCTAATATCACTTTTCTACAGTGCACTTCAAGTTAAGAGGGTCTCACTTCACCACATGACATGATGTTTGAAGTCCCTCTCTTTCAATTCTGATAACAAAAAGAAAAAAAAGAGAGAATTTCTCAGAACTACTCTACTTTCACTGAAATCACAGATTTCCAAATCAGATTGACAATGCTAATGTAATAATAAATACAGGTGGCATTTGTATAGCGCATATCCCCGCTCAACAGCACGCTCTATGCATTTTACAATCTATATTCACAGAATGTTATCATTACTACTCCTTGGGCGCTCTGTTAGCTCAGTTGGTATAATGCTACACTAAGGATTGGATGGCCCTGGTTCGAATCTCAGACTGGGCGTTCTTGAACTCAGGTCGTTTTGTTCAAGGTTCTCAACCCTTTAGGCTCAGACTTATCAGAACGGGGGTTAAATTCAGAGGTCCTGCCTCTTAAATAAACTAAAAGTGTCGATAGGGGCGCTAAACCTCTTCTAAACACTTTGACTACCACTCACAGCAGCCCTCTTGGCAAACTCAAGGTGCAGCTGATCGATGCGCTCCAGGATACGCTCGGCTTCCTCCAAACCCTCGCGCCTCTTGGTGGTCAGCTGGCCAAGGACGTCCCACTGGTCACAGATACGCTGGAGACAAAAATAAAACAAAGTCCCTCACAAAGTGCTGTCACATAAAAATGGATGAAACATGTCTCCACAGACCAAGAGTTTCCGTTTTAGTAAGAGTTTTACAGACAGACCTTGCAACACAAATAGGTCATATAAATGCCATATAAGACAGTAACATTCAAAGAAAAGAAGGAGACAAGGATGATAATTGTTTGATATGAAACAAGGTGCAAACCAACCAGAGCACCTGCCAACCAGCCACAAAAAACAAAAATGGAGCCTGTCACTCAATGCAGTCATATAACAACAAATGAAACAAGTCTCCCTTTTAGTAGTAAGAGTTTTACGGCACTTGCGACACAATAAGGTCATATAAATACCGAAGAACAGATGTGTTACAAACAAGAGAGAAACATACACAAAAAACAAATCTCCCAGAACAGAAGGGAAAAAAAGAACAGTCATAATGTTAACTAGTGGAAGGATCTTTCTAAACAGGAACTTAAAAAAAAAAAAAAAACACCCAAAAAAACAGCACAGAAAGGAGAAGTGCAAAACATTTACTTGAAAAGTTTGCAACACAATTCAAGCTCAAATTTATTTTAACACCTTTTTAATAAAATTTTTTCCAAAAAATATTTGAAGCGCAGGAGAAATACTAGAGGAGAAAACAGTAATATCTTACCTGGCATCTTGCATTAACTGTAGCAACGTCATGGTAGTCCAGGGTGCTGAAAAATGAACAAGAAGTAATTGTTACAGCCATAGTTCTAATTAATCCTACATTCAAATATCGTCAGCAAGCTGTTCAACTGTTCTAAACCCAGACAGCAACATTTTACAGGGGAGGGAGAAAAAAAACCAGTTGCATACTTTTAAAAATTGTATCTAAACTATGTATCTTTTCTAGCTTTTATTTTTTAATTTTAGAATTTGAATTTTGACAAAATATTTCTTGAAAACATGCAACTGATATCACAGATTTGAGAAACTGCAATTATTTTTTTCCCATTTCAAAATGTCGTGTTTAGTACATCAGAACAGCTGGCCAGCGATATATATATATTATGAGAGAACAAACCCCAATATATATATATATATTATGAGAGAACAAACCCCCCTAGCACAAGGGAAAACTTTACCAAAAATTTAGTCTTCACATAAAATTTCTTCCCATGCATGTTGGGCAGTGGTTTTGGCATTGGACTTGGGTGGGCATGTACTGCATGACTCTGTAAACACTGCGCTTACATCCCCCAGTGCTCCCTGAGTAGCACGTACCAAAACCACAACAAAAATTCTTCATACAAAGAACATCAGCATTGAACTTATCTACACAGGAAAACTGCAGGGGGAAAAAATCAGCACTAGACACCGTATATGTACTGAACTGATTTAGTGCACTTAAAAGAGTTTTCTCTTTCTAAAAATCCGAACATCAGCATTGAACTTATCTACACAGGAAAACTGCAGGGGGAAAAAATCAGCACTAGACACCGTATATGTTCTGAACTGATTTCGTGCACTTAAAAGAGTTTTCTCTTTCTAAAAATCCTTATCATTCGGCAAAATAAAAATTATTTATTTATTGTATCTTGTACATTCATATTAGACTTTAAAGTAACACGATGAAAGTTCCGAAAAAAAACCTAAAGCCAAAAAAAAAAAAAACCTTTAAGAAAAAAACACATAATTAATTCTCACTTGAGCTCCTGGGCAATGGCTGCGATTTGTTCAACTCTGTCTTGGTGAGCTGCCAAATCACTCTCAAATGCTTCGTGCTTCTTCTTCATGGCCTGAAAAAAAACAATAAAAACCAAAACACTTTAATGCAAGCTATGCTAGCTTTTCATCCAAAAGACCCCAAAAAGAAATGAATTAAATAAACGCAACAATATCAAACGGATCCCCTTACAGGATTGGATCACAAGGGAAAACATCTGCGTTTCCATGGCAACACTGAGTGTCTGAGAGAAATAAATGGAGACAAAAACTTAAAGGAAGTATAATCGAAAGAAGTCATACTTCACAGATATCAAGATTTAATGACAAAAACATACCCACTGTGAAACAATAATTGTACTTTTTTAAATTTCATAATTAAAAAGAAACCAGCTTGTAATTCACAGCTTGACTAGGCCTAAAAAAAAAGAACAAAAAAAAGAAAAAAAAGAAACCTAGGTGAAGACATATTCTGAGCTCATGCTGGAGGAAACATTCAACCACTCTAAGCCCAGAACACAAAAATTTTTTAATGAGAGAAAAAAAAATCTTTCACTCTTTTCAAACTCGTACTTACATTATGTATTTGTCCTTTCTTTTTTCCACATTTATAATTTGAATTTAGATAAAATATTTTACGAGTATATGTAACCAATACCACAGATTTAAAAACTGAAGTAAAAAAGAAAAAAATTACAATTTTGTGCTCGGTACATCTTTTAAGCCGGCCCATGATAGATTTTCCTCAATTATCAGGAACAAAAACGGTTTTTACCATCAATATAACAGGCTTTTCTAGCCTCAAAACAGCGAACAGCTGTATTTTGCTTTTTACAATCAATATTACTGGGCCCTTTTCATATATGGTGAAAATAGCCATTAGGAAACAAACAGCCCCTCCCTCCCTCCCTCCCTCCCTCCCTCCCTCCCTCCCTCCCTCCCTCTCTCTCTCTCTCTCTCTCTCTCTCTCTCTCTCTCACCTTGAGCTCATTGAGGCGGCACCTCTTGAAGTCTCCGGACTGCAGCATCTCCTCCTTGCCCGTGGCCCACTCCTCGTGGATCTCACACTTATGGCGGAACTTCTGGGCCAGGTGGTCCAGGCGCTCCAATCTGTCAGATGGAGATGAGGTGAGGTGAGGTGAGGTGAAGTGAGGTAAGGTGGGGTGGGGTGAGGTGAGGTGAGGTGAGGTGAGGTAAGGTGGGGTGAGGTGAGGTGAGGTGAGGTGAGGTGAGGTGAGGTGAGGTGAGGTGAGGTGAGGTGAGGTGAGGTGAGGTGAGGTGAGGTGAGGTGAGATACGATAATGCTTTATCATCCCTGTGAGAATTTTCTGTGGCTTTGCAGGAAGGGTAAAAACACATGAGATAGATAAAAATAAAACTTTAATTTGTTATTGTACTTCCATATCTTATAACACAGGGGGAAAAAAGATAAGGGTGGTTAATCATTTTCTTGAAGAACTTCCAAACAAAAATATAGCAAACCTCTCACAATATTTTAATCATATAATGGAAATATCATATAATGGAAATACCATACAATTAAAGAGTACACTTGAGGACATACTCAGGGCAACAGGGGACACCTGTATAGTAAAAAACATTGTTACAAGAGCCTAAAATTTCTTTGAATTCTGGAACAAGCGAAGAAATTGCTGATTTACTACTATTGAACATACCTTTGCAGCTCAGAGAGCAGCCACTCTTCAAAGCCTTTCTCTGCTGTCTCGAGTCCTTTCCAAGCATTGGCAATGTCCTGGGAGGAGAACAGAAACCGTCATGAAGAGTTTGTTCTATTGTTGCAAAATGTCCATCACTAGACAACGGTTACATACCACCAAACGTTACTTCTGGAGAATATTATTATATGTAGTTACTTAGCAACTTGTGAAAATAACACAGTGCAGGTGGCATCTGCAGTGACAAGGCAGGGGAGCAAAATCAAAACTACTTTACTGTAGAGTAATATCATTTGTACTGGCGTTATACTACATTTTTTAGTTATAATCAAGGAACCTCTCAAATGTTCTCTGCTACGAATGAATAGTCCACAACAATGCAAATCAAATTTCCTCAGGCGGATGATAAATAAAAGAGGTCTTTTCTTGATTTTCACTTACTTCAAACCCAAACCTCCAAATCACTCGTACCCTGTAAAATCTTCCAGTTAAAGAGAAGCTACCATAAAAGAATATGACCAAAAAAATCCTGTCTCTTTCTACTTCTAAAATTAGGTCAAACGAGCCCCAAACCTTTGGTTTAGATTTAATAACAATTTGACAGCCACTTGTACCACGAATAACAACAACCTAAAGCTTACCCAATCCGCCATAAAAGATAATGACCAAAACATCCCTCTGCTTCTCACTACTTCAAGAATTGGGTCGCTGGACCACCGGAGCTTTGGTTTGATAAGATTTAATAAGAATCTTACATCACTTGGTACCACAAATCACAAGAGCCAAGAGCTTACCGAAACCATCTTGCCCTCAGTGGGCAGGTAGGCGGGGCGGTTGGAGAGGCGGAGGCGCGTCTGCAGCGTGTTGAAGCTGTTCTCCAGCTTGGCCTTGTCCTCCAGCTTGGGCGGCTTCTGTGAGCGGCGGTAGTCGCGGAACTCCTCCAGGCGCCGCTGCGTGCCCGGCAGCGTGTTGTCTGTCGTGCGGTTCTCCAGCCAGGGGCGGGTGCGGCGGATCCATTCCAGGAGCTGAAACAAGCACGGACAGAAAGAGTTGTAAAACACAAGCAAATAGGTTGAGTGAATGACTTATTGTTGAAGCTGTAGGAAGGAGCTGAAACAAGCGGAGAGAAGGAGAGAGAGTGAGTGTTGTAAAACATCAAACCTTAAGTTGTAGACAGGAGCTGAAACAAGGGGAGAGAGATATTTTCCAAGACCCGTACGATTTGAGTAACTTATCACTGAAGCTGTAGAAAGGAGTTGAAAGAACCAGGGTATGAATAGCATAATGGATCTTAGTGTTACTTTCCTCAGTGAAGCCATAGACGAACAGCCCATCTCAAAGACAAAAGGTAATGTGACTGAAGTAATTTTACGTTTGTCAGTTAACTTTATGAACTTACAACAACAACAAAATTCCCCAAAATATTCCCTAAAAATGACTTTGTCATTAGCCATATTCCCAGACAGAGTAAAACCTCAGTATAACATACTCCCTTCTGATCCAAGATTTTGAAAGTCTTAGCTGAGGTACATATTAGTCCCAAAAAAGTCAAAACACAAAATACAAAACAGGACTGGGGGCTTCAGAAAGTGAACGTTACAGTTGCTGTTATTGATCCAGGAATGTTTTTGTAAAGTGTTTTACGGCGCTTCCAACTGCATAGGTCATATGAGCGCACGGGACACACCTAATATTTTCAGTTGGTAGGAAATTTTGAATTTTGCCCGGGTGGCGGCCGAAGCCTTATCAATTTTAGACCACCAAGGGATTTTTAACGTGCGCAACTTGCACACGGGCCCTCCGAGATTTTTCGCCCTTGTCCGAGAAAGCTAGGTGTAGATCTTTCCTACCAGAAGATCAGGGGTGTGGCAGAAAGACAGCCGTAAGGAGGAGCCAAGGAGTAGCAGTAGAAAGGCTGCAGAAAGAGTCAGGAGCCCAGAGGAGGGGGCAAAGGAGGTGAGGAGGGGGCAAAGGAGGTGAGGGGGTGGGGGGCAGAAAGTGGAAATGAAAGCAGACAGCAGAACATTGCTAGAGAGCAGGAAAGAAGGAGAAAGGAGACAATTTTAGAGAAGAAAATTTTTCGGTCGCTACCCGGATTCGTACCCGGGACCTTTGAATGAGAGGCCAACACCTTAACCTCTAGGCCACGAGAGCCCCCCCCCCCCCCCCATGGAATGTTACAGCCAGAGTATGTTTTAAGCAATGTACATTACACCTATGTTTTACTGTCTATTAAGTGCCACACTGAGCAGAACATGACTCACATCGCTGGCCAGTCTCTCGTACTCCTCCATGAGGCGCTCGTTCTCCTGGTTCACCTTCAGGACCTTGCAGATTCTGTTGGCTGCAGTCTCAGCCTGAGGACACAAACAACGGTTTGGTTTAGTTAGAGTGAGAGTTTTACGGCATTTGCAACACAAATAGGCCAGGTAAATGTCGAAGTTTACAGGGTTTTTAAGTTCTAGGAAGAACTTTATGGAACTTGCAACTTGACCTAGGTCGTATAAATGTCAAGTGTTTAGAGGTGTAACAAAAAAAGAAAAGAAGTAGAACTATTATTGTTATAATTTTTATTATCATCATTGTTATTATTATTATTATCATCCTTATTATGATGATTACTATTATTAATACAATTACTATTATTATCAGTATTATCATTACTATCATTATTATTACTAATATATTATTATCATCTGACCTGCTGAGCACCCGAGAAGGCGTGGTAGTAGGAAGACACGTATGCCATGACGGATCTCTCGTCTGGTTTGGCAGAATTCACCATATCTGTAGACATGAAAAGAACAGCAGAAATCAATAGTAGAAAATCCTGCAAACTCTTTCTGATTCTTCGTTAGTTTTTTCCCCCACGACAACATCTTTATTCCAGATCTTTGCACATTGGTATGGTGTTTCACCAAATACACACACACACACACACACACACACAAACACACACAAACACACACAAACACACACATACACAGTGTACACCAGAAGTGCCAGATGGCAGTGGAAATAAAAATTTGGAACTTTGCGGACTCCATGGGAACACTCACGAGAGGACTCTGAATTTTCAGAATTTTGTGACACATCTTGTATCAAGACTATTTTCATATTTAATAATCAGGGAAGTAATTCTCTCCTCAGGGAAGAATTTCTCTCCATGACGACAGCAAAGTGTGGACATTAGGATAGTGCAAAAATTATAAAATGAGTCAATAAACCTGTTAGGGTTGGGTTTTTTAAAATGTTTTTGTCTTGGGGAGGGGGGGGGGGTGAGAGAATTAGGTTTCATATTAGTATACCTCAACGTGTGGGATGGTAAAATGAGCAGAACGAGTAAATCACCACCAAAACATAACAGCTGGACATTTTTAATTGCAGAACTGTATGCCTCTAGTTGCCAGGCTTGAAGATTTCCGTGATTCATTCTGACAGCTTTGATCCACAAAGTAATAAGCGGCTTTGTGGAGAGATTGACACAAGCTGTTGCCGTTTGTTTTTTTTTAAACCCTCTACTGATCAATGCTCATTACTTAAAGGAAAAGGCCAAGTATTTCTCACTCTATTCTCGACCACTCACTCAGTTTTCTCTGCAGTACGACATTAAAAAGACTAGTACGGACAGTCATCAGAGGCAACCCTCTACCACAAGTCCGGAGCACAAACGCAAATAAAAATGTGGATTTTCACATCACTTATAATAAGAAGAAGTTGTGAAAAGAGTGAAATGAAATATAAACGCAAGAAAATAAACAGGAGTACTTTTATGCCATTTACCACGAGTCATACGACCTCACAGAAATGGAATTCATGGATAAAGGTCAAATTTTATGCAAAACCGCTCTAGGTTCTTCAACCAGGGGGGGGTGGTGGTGTTGAAGAGGTTCCGATTTTATCGGAGTCCCCTGCAGGTCTCCAGAGACTAATGTGCGAGATCACTCGCTGAGGCCAAGATATGAGAGCACTCACCCTCGGGGTCCAACATCCTGGGGATGTCCAGATGCTTCTCTGCAATGTCGAAAGCTGTGTTGAGGTTCTCCAGTGGGTTTTCCTGTGCAGCAAGCATCACAACAAGGAATAAGAAAACAGTACTTGCAGCAGGCTCAAGAAAAACAACTCAAGTAAACTAAGAAAAGAGAGGAGGAAAATTTCTCTACAAGAAAACAGTTTTTATCATTGAAGACTACAGATGGGGAAAAACTAAGAAAGTCACAATTCTTTTACATGAGTTGCTTTTCTTTAAAAATCACATGGATAATCCAGCACCGTCCTGTGCTATGTAAGGGAAAATAAATGCTATACTCACTATGAGAGGTGGACAAGAAATTCTACACTCACTATGAGATGTGGACTTTCAAACTCTAAATACTGAATGTCCATTTTCTCTACTTTCTTAAAATGTGATTTATCTGGGGGGGGGGGGGTTCCAATGGAGTTTTCATTTGTCTTCAATTTGACCATTATTGCTTATTTAGAAGCCACTTCAGCTGCTTTGTTCACTAGGGACAAAAGAAACAATAGGAATCGAGGCATCTTAACCTTTTGAATAAGGAGAAAAGATCCATATGAAACAGCTGTAAGAGCCAGAGGTCAAAGAGAGGTTCAAAGGTCAAACATAACATCACACGCTGAAGTAATATGTTTACCCATAAACTATACATTTTGGGGATTTTTAAACTTTAGACAAAGCTTTACCTCACTTTCAACAAAAATAGGTCTTGTAAGTGCTGAAGACGAGAGCTGCTATTAGAGAGTAACAAACAACAAAAAGGAGGAGAGGTAAGGCCGGTAGATGTTTGAGAGACATAAGGAACTAACCACACCAGGCAAACCGCACCAGACCACCCAACAACCACCTACAACTGTGTCTTTCTAGTATCAAATGTAACCTTCCTGTGAATGATCAAGCCTTTACCAGTATCATACATAGAGGAAAGCTGTGCTGTCTTTGTGCAAAATTTATATCGTTTTGTAAAAAAATAAAAGGCTGACATACAAAAAGGCATAAATAACAAAAGTTGACAAAGACTCGATTGTTACATTTTAAACTCAAGAAAAATTAAAAGTTTACAACCTCGCACAGATTGGCATCATCAATACCATCTAGTAACAATAAAGTTTGTGTCAGCTTGGTCAGTATGGTCAGTTCTATAGACATGGACCAATACAAAATCAAATGTATCTGGACCACACACAAAAAAACCCCAAAAAGTCTACACATGCAAAAATTGGGTGCATTTGCACTGCGAAACAAAGCATATGGTGCAAAAAGCTACGGGACTAAGAAGTAGAGACACCCAAGTGTCCTATGGTTGGAGGTCTTCAATAAAAATGTCTAGGTTAAGATTAAACACATCTGTCAGGATGTTCTGGTCAGGTAGGAGCTGGAAAAGCAGATTGAGCAAGAAGAACACTGAAAGAGTCGACAGACAGAGCAAGCCATGCTAGAACAACGGCCCGCAGCATGCATTCTTGTCTACCTCCCATCAAACAGTGAGCACTCTGTCTGACATCCATCCTTGTACATTTATTTCTTGACTGATCCTCAACTGGATCGCTAACAACGACTGATCCTCAACTGGATCGCTAACAACGACTGATCCTATCAAATGTTCCATGAAGTACGAATATTCTACAACAAGTGTTCATTAACTGGTACTAAAACACTATCTGTTTAACCTAATTTTCATTCTTATTTTGTTTTTCTTTTGTAGCGTTTTTCTTTTGTAGCAGAGCTAGAGGGAAATTCAAATGAGGTATTGTGTTATTTTGAAAGACTAATCAAATAACTCAGCAAAGCAATCGTTTTTTGACTGGGTGGTATTACTAAAATACCCAGTTGATTGCAAATAACATTAATGGCATCGGCACTGACGTTACCATCATAGACAACAACCAAAAAAACTGGAGACCGTCGGTAGCTTTAAATATCTGGGAGCTGTAATATCCGACTTATCAGACCAAGGTTCAGAGTCCGAAGTGCTCTTCTTGATTACTGTACATAAATAGCTGTTCCTATAACAGGAACAACCTGTTGGGAGAACTTAGAGATTCACAGTGTGTTTTACCTTTGTTAGTTTATTATACTCGAGTAGGTCAGGTCGATGCCTGTGTATGAGTGCACAGAACGCGAGACCGTCTTTAAAACTGCGGAAAATAAAACAAGCACAGGGCATGCAACAGTGAGTACAGAGGACCTCAGCATAGGCACACTACAAGGCAAGAGAGGACAGACAATCAACTGTTAAGACTGGGGATGGGGGAGGCTGTCACACACACTAAAGTTACAAGACTCCTCTAGGAACTTCAGGGGGGGCACTTGGGAACAAAGGAAAAGAAAATTAGATGTAAACATGTTATTGTTGGTGTCAGACTCTTTGCAGTGTATCTGCTAAATTAGATCAGGCGATTCTTTTGTCTGAAATCCTGTTCATCATAACCGTAATTACAAGTGGTGATACTATAATAATTCAAAACAAGCTACACAAAAAATTAGAGCAATTTTGGAAAATAATAATACACCCCCCCCCCCCCCCCCCCCCCCCCCCCCCCTAAAAGTGTTGGACCTAATCTGGCAGATACATGGTCAGTCTGACACCGACAATATACATGTACAGTGGAACTCTCTATGCTGGGGATGAGAAGATCTCCTTTGAGAAAGAGCAAAAATGATGAACAGAGTTCAAGTCCTATAACACTGCTTGAGGAAAGAACTGTAATAAGGGGATATTTGTACCGTTTTATCTCAGTGTTCCTCTGTAAACTCATGGGAAAAGCAACCCCAGGAACCCTTGGGAAATGTTTCCACACAATTTCCCAGGTCTGAGACTTCACTGATGCAATTCTCTGTCCCTTATCCCATAAATTATAGAATATACATGATACATTTTTGTGTATCAAACATTTCAGAAAAGACGACGAAAATTAACAAAAACTCATGAAAAGAAAGAAACAGTCTCCCACTTCACGAGCGAATAAATGAAACTGACCTTAACATCATCAACTTTTAATTTTCCAAGGGCCAGACTTATACAACAAAAACAGGCATTAATTAAAGGTTGCTTTTCCTCACAAGAAGATAAGAAAATTACAGGTAGTGGTAGGAATAAGATGAGGCTGAACTTACACCAAAAAATTGAAATAATCCTTTCTTTGTTCCTTTTGAAAGGCAATAAGTAAACTTCTTTAATCTTTTTCCATTTTCTGTGAAAAACTATGTCTCTTGGGAAACCATACTTGCAAAAAAGAACTTGATTCCACAAATTCCTTCCACTACTGCCATCTAAGTGGGACAGTAGGCACAAGAGTAGAAAGAATGGCTCCGTGTATCAGGTGAAACTGATCATCATGAATATTTGTTTATAAATAAAAAGGTTTTTTTTAAAATTCAAAAACTTTTCTTTCCAATGGATTCAAAACAATTTCACTTTTTTAAAATATAAATGAATTCCCACAAAATACACAGATATAAAATTTGTCTTGTTCTGCTTTCTTTTTTTTCCAAGTTTATATTCTGTAAAATTAACAAAATATAATCACTAAAAATGCCAAGGTCATATCAGTTTCAGCCTGAGACCACTACAGCCAAACTTGGTTATAAATCATGCAATGAATTTGGGACAGAGAGACAAGAAGGAATTAATCGGGTTAAAAAATTGGACTTGCAATCATCTAAACGTCTGGAACAAAAAATAAGAAAAATTAATATTAGTACTTCTGAAGTCTAGCTGGAGATTGGACGAATGAGTCTGCACAACAAAAGACACACACACACGCACACACACACACACACACACACACACACACACACACACACACACACACACATGCACAAACAGTCCACACAACAAAGTCGGTCAAGTTTGCAGAACAGCAACTTAGGTAACAACACAGCTATCAATAGGGACAAAATCACTCAGAACATTTCACACAACAAGGGAATCTCGTTCACTCGTGCATGAGTCATTTGAACTTATGATAAATTGGGGGTTGGAGTAAAGAGAAACACATCAACACAATAACTGTCACTTAGTATGGAGGGGAAAAGAAAGATCAGTAGACAACACATAGATGACAACGGGAAAGAAAAGAAAAAGGTTGTACCAACGGGGACCTCAAACACTCTTTGTCACAAATTCCTCTTTGAAGAAATTCATAAACTTCAGCCTCTATAGAAAGAGTGAGGAGACAGATACAAGACAGACAAACAGGGAGTGTTTGGATGAAAGTATTTTATTTTCAACCCCTAACAAAAAATTAGCAGAGGAGGAAAAGAAGCAATTTACTGTTCTTGTATAGGAACCCTCTTGTACGGGGTGGGGAGAAGGCAGAAAATTGAAAGAACAACGTACAGGTGATCAGACGCGCATCATAATCTATCACATTGTATGATACACAGGTGCTGAGCAGTACCATTGCTGTAATGATCCTACAGAGTACATGAGTGTAAGTGCACTGTGTGCGTGAGCTACAACCTGCAGTGCTGAACTAGTTCATGATCTGGACTCAACCTCCCACCCAAAAAGCAATAATAGTATCCAGCTGTACCGCTATAAACACACAAGATATTAGGCAGGATGGTATGAAAAGACTACAGTTGAGATCTCTAAGGTTAACAGTGTGCTGTTGAAAGAAATGGAACTATAAATCAACTGGGTTAATCCGGACTCAACCTCCCATCCAAAAAGCAATAATAGTATCCAGCTGTACCGCTATAAACACACAAGATATTAGGATGGTATGAAAAAATACAGTTGAGATCTCTAAGGTTAACAGTGTGCTGTTGAAAGAAATGGAACTATAAATCAACTACATGGTATATGATTGCTCGGTAATTGTAGCCAATCTGCTGGAAGCTGAGAAATGGAAGATCTCCTGTAACACAAGGACGTTTCATCTGCCTTAGGTACAATTGTATGGCGTAATCTTGACCTGCAAACTGTGCGTTTAATGAGCTGCTGTCATAAGTTTCAAATCAAGGAGGGTACCTACACACAGAGAGTGTTGAAATGAATATTTCAGCACTAAAGAAAGAGCCCAGAACAGTATGGGAAGGAAACCCCAAAGTTGACCACCTATGAAAAAAATCAAGGTCCCAAAAGAACAAAAACAAAATCAAATCAACTATAAATAAGAATTTTTTAAAGTTTGGCTGGGAGGGAGGCCCAAGTAGCATTCATTTGTGGCAGAGGCGACAGAGTTTTGAAGTTGGTACTGTGTGTCGGCACTCACATCATAAGAGTCCTTGAAAAGATGGGGAAACCTGACAGAGACTTTGTAACTACATTTCTTAATTTGACATTATATCATGGGCTAGTTGTTCAGATGTACTAAGTCAAGTTTTAAAATTTGACAGATTTTGTCCAAACTTAAATTTTAAATAATGGTGAAAAAGGCCAGACAAAAAGTAATTTAAAAATAAGTAATGTTAGCACAATTTTTAAGAAAAATGAAAAGATTTTCTCTCTCCAGAAAAATTTGGCTTTCTGAGCTTAGAACACATGATGAACAGCTTGCCCATGATATCTATTTCCCTGTGTTGCTACGGGTGCTGTGTATTCCTCCAACAACGTGCTCGCGGACAAAGCGGCCGAAGCATGAGCAAAGGCAGGCAGCTCAGCCATTCCAGCCCTTGAACATGCAAAACCACAACAACTCTGCTGCTGTTAAGTATTTTTTTAAAATTATTTTTTTTTTTTAAATATTTTTAAAAACCCACTAGAACCGACTTAACAACAAAACAAGATACAAAAAAGAGAGGGAGTAAGGGAGCCACCAAGAGTCTTTATCTCCCATAATTTAAAGTGGAGGGAAATGTGGACATCACATCCACAATGAATTATGGCAGCGATGTCGACACTTGTTCAGAGGAAACCTGACAATAAAATCAGAGTTGGGTCTTGGGTCTCTTTTCTTCACTCAGGAAAATTCCCCGCTCTACTCCTGTTAGTACAGCGAACTTATTTTGCGTTTCCTTGAAAATATAAGAGGCAAGAGCATTATCAGCTCTGTTTAATAAGGAATAAATTTTGTGTTTCATGAGTGCGTCTGATACTAAGCTACATTAGTATGCAGAGGTTCTTTTTAAAAAATATGTTCCATGACTTGCTAACCTCGGAAAAAAGTGGCACCCCTACAAACGAAGAAATAAACCCATCATCACAACAAAAAACACAAAAACAAAAAAACAAAAAAAACAAAAACCCAGAAAGCTCAGTAGCAGAAGGCTCAACAACTGCGCAACAATGCCGAACGCCGTGGAGAGAGAGAGAACAGCCAGCAGGCCAGGCCACAACTACACGGAGCCGCACATGCAGCCAGCCCCACACAGTGTTTGCAGAGTCAGTCAATGCAGAGAGAGACAAGAGCACAACCTCCTCCTCCTCCTCTTTTCCCTGAAGAGGAGGAAGGAAGGAAGGAAGGAAGGGAGGATGAGGCTGGGGGAGGGGGAGGGAGGCAGGCACAGTTGGGTTACCCTTGATAGCTTGTAGTAGTCAAGGAGCTCAGGTCGGTGGCGGTGGATCAAGGCACAGAAGGCAAGACCGTCCTTCCAGCTGGAACATTGGTCAATGGTCAGGAAAATGAGTATAGCACGATCATAAAACAGCACAGATGAGTACAGCACACACTCCAGAAGCAATGCAAATAAAATCATCAGTTGAATACAAACATACAAAAAAACCCCATAAAATTTGACAGGGCGGTGGCAGTTGAAATCAATCACCCTTCTGTGGTTATGAAGAGTAAGTAAAACATAATACATTACATCCTAAGCAAACATGTACCTCGTCCAATACTAGTTCCCATTTCACTGTTCTTTTCATTTTCTTTGATCTCAAATATTCGGGTCTGTACTTGAAAATTAAGGAGTTATCATTCCCCAAAATGTCCTTAAAGTATTGCTGAGTAAGAACACGATGAACAAATGGCAGAAAATCTACCACGCACATTTTGGAATTAAAATTTTTTTCTGTAAAATTGCTTTTCATCCAGACAAATCTGCCAAATGCAAGTAGAATCTATAAAAGATACACCTCAGGATCTTTTCAGAGTACCAAATGCAAGTAGAATCTATCATAGCTGCCACTCAGAAATTTTTAAAAAGGAGGAAATTCATGCGAAAGCGTACGCGCGCTCTCCGAAACCAGTGAGATCCAGAGGCAATATATACTGGAAAATCTAGCCTACGGTTTTGGAAGGGAAAACTGTCATATTGTTAACCATAGGCAACTGAATTAAAATGTACTTGAAAAAAACAACATAAAGGCAGTAAGTTGACTAACAAGCATTCGAGTCAATTTGACACAGTTTGGACTTGGTGACTAAAAATCTAGTGTTTTTTGCCAGCTGGTGTCTCATAAAAAGATTTCTTTCACTTTAAACGTGTACATACATAGACGTAGAGCAGTATCGGATCAAGGATACACAGGCACTCCTGTACAATGGCGGTCCCGTTTGCACTTACTTAGTGCCCCTGTAGTGTGTTTCTTATTTAGAGATAAACTGAATTAAAATTATAGCCTAGGCTATCTAATCTAGATCTAGATATATCTAAATATGTGTAGATCTAGATTATATCTAGAGATAGATTTTCTAGATCTAAATCTAGATCTAGATTCACTTCCGCAGCAGCCACAATAGCCGTCATGTAAACAAACGGGACCGCAATTGTACAGGAGTGTAACAGGAGTGCCACGGGCCGCGATTTCTTTCGCAAAAAACAGCTAGTTCAACTTTCCTAAGAACTTTTCAAGTCGCACACCGGCTGCTTCTTTCTCATTCCAGCTCCTTTTATTTTTGCATTCTGAATCAATTTCTCTCGAATTTCCGCCAATTTCAATGACAACTCGGCGCGCTAACGTCCCGATGCCCGATCGACACTGTGTTGCTCCACAACAATAAACAATGTGAAACTAGCGCTGGGCCTAGAAGAACGGAAGTAGAAAGCTACGGGCGGACATGCGCAGACCGCGTTTTCGTCTCTCTCCCGGTTCGGTGTTTTCCGCGTGGGAAAAAAAGTATGAAATTTGCGACCAAGAGCGGTCCAGCGGAGGAAGGAGGAAAGTTGCGGGGAAAGCTAGATGTAGCGGAGTTTCCGCTATTTAGCGGGAAAGTGGCAGCTATGATCTATAAAAGATACACCTCAGGATCTTTTCAGAGTAAAGCAAATCAAACAACCACATAAACACCTGTCCAAAAAGGCTAGGTTCTACATCGGAAAAAAAAGACAACCTCCCACCCTTCCCCAAACTGAACTAATATCTTGCTCTATGCCAGCCCATTAGTAGACTCAAGACCCACTTCTCTCCCTTGTCTAAAGTATAATGATATCTGTCAACAATTTGCCTTTAATTCATTTTTTTTTTTTTATCCCCAACATAAAAAAACAACCAGTATTTTGTGTTTCCCCATGACAAAGAATGTCTTACGGCACTAGATCGACATCTTTACATCTGAATAAACAAATATAAATGAGGCAGCCACACAGGGAGGTGGCCCAGCATGTGCACAACATTACCTGAGGTGGAAGTTCTGTACATTGACGTTCTTGTAGGGCGCCGTCTTTCTCTGGCACCACAACAGCAGTCCCTCCTTGGCTGTCAGTTCTGGGGATTTCAAGTACAGACGGATCCTTGATTGATTGTTTGATTGATTGATTGACTGATTAACTGATTGATTGACTGACAGATTAACTGATTGATTGGTTGACCGATTGATAGATTCATTTATTCGTTGACCGATTGGTTGCTTGACTGATTGGTCAACTGACTGATTGATTGATTTATTGACTGATTGTTTGATTGGGCACCTTACGTCACCTCCCCAACACCCTAAATGTATATTTGACTAAAGCGAGAAAACAATTTGAAAAACTTTTTGTTGATGTTGCTAAACCTGAACGAGGTCAATCTGAACACAGAAAAGCCCAACACCTCAAATGTATATTTGACAGCAGCTAGAAAACAATTTGGAAAATGGTTTTTGGAGACGTTGCTAAAGCTGAACAAGGTTAATCGGAAAACAGGCTTCTCAGAAGAACATAAAACCCCTGATTTTTTTTTCCTCTTCTGTCTGAGCAACCTCCCTCTCTAAATTGAAAACTCGGCTGAACTGAAGAAAAGCCTGCAGTTCTGCAGAGTTCTTCCCAAAAAAATTTTTTTTTAAAGTTTTAGTAAGAGTTCTACAGCACTTGCAATACAATAAGGTCATCATATAAGTGCTGAAGATAAGAAGTATTACAAGAGGGTAACAAACACAAAACAGAAGGAGAAAAGACCAAGACCATTGGATAACAGATATTTGATAGGAAGGAAAAAAAACAAAAACCACAACAGAGCACCCGCCTTTAGAGTTCGGTTGAAGCAGACTCCAACATACTTTATTTTATTTCTTTGTCCTTCGGGTAATTCTTTGTCTAACAGCCAGGGAGAGAGAAAAGACAGCAGCAGCCTTCCTTACCTTCAACTGTGATGTCCTGGATGGCGAAACGGAGGATGATGGTCCAGATCATACCCAGGGTCATTTTCACATTGCCATCCACGATTTCTGCACAACAGAGAGAGAGAAAAAAGAAACAAGGTCATTTATCGGATAATATTTAGTTTTTGTTTATTTAGTTTTAGTAAAAGTTTTAAAGCACATGCAACATAAATAGATCATTTAAGTGTAGAAGATTAGAGGTAACAAAAGAAGGAGGGCAGATACGGATGAGAGATGTTTAATAGGAAAGAAGAAATTGGCCCAGACGACCACCAATTTTGTAGGAAAAAAGTGATTGCCTTATACAGGTGGACATCTTGGGCAGTGTCATTATATATAAACTACGCAATGGGTGAAGTGGTCATTTGTACAGATGACTGTCCTGAACAGGTTGTATCCAGGACAACATCTCCATGGATAGAATATTTTTTAATATCATCTTGAAACAAAGATTAAATACCTTGTGAGGGTGTACGAGTACTGAAGATCAGTTAGTTTTAGTTTTAGTGGGAGTTTTACGGCAGTTGCAACACAATAAGGTCATATGTCGAAGAATAGATGTGTTACAAGAGGGTAACAAACACAAAAAAGAAGGAGAGATAAGGACGGTAGACGTTTGATAGGAGCAAACTACACCAGAGCACCCGCCAACCACCCATACAGCATCCCCATGCTGACGACATTTTTATGATCATCTCGAAACAAAGATTAAATACCTTATGAGGGTGTACCAGGACCGAACACCAGATGTGATAGGCCTATAAGACAGTGACATAACAAGAACAGGAGGAAGAGGATAAAGAGGAAAGACGTTCTACAGAGGAAAAAAAGAAGCACACCACGGGGTACAGAACACCCATCAACCACCCATATTAAGTCAGGCTCTTCCTCTTTATCAGTGTTACTAAACTGAACTATTCTTGTCCCAGGACATATGCCGGCGTTACTTGTGCTGACTCACGGTAAACTATTATAT
>NW_004797405.1:105951-107283 GCF_000002075.1 Aplysia californica | reverse complement strand
AAAAATTCCCCGAAACACGCCGTTTATCACTGCAATCGAAGCCAGGCAACCCTAACAACACAACCGGCGCCCGGTACTTCAAAGTTCAACACCGATAAGGCACCGGAACCACAGGAGACAGTTGTAGTACACATACATTTATTATCCGGTTAACCGATCCACCCACAGGTTACACGCCTTGTCATAGATAGCGGAACCTGCCGTAACAGTTACACGGATATCCGGTTAACCAACCATCTAGTTATTACGCCATGCAATACAATGACGTCTTTTTTTGCTCTTCAAAGTTTTAGTGCGAGTTTCACGGCACTTGCAACGCAATTAGGTATCAAAAGCCGAAGATTAGATGTGTTACTAAAGAGTAACATACAAAAGAAAAGAATGAGGAGAGACAAGGAAGACAGACGTCTGATTGAAAAGAAGGAGCGACTCACATCAGAGCACCCGCTAACCACCCACAACAAACAATTACTCTTCGTTCGTGCAGGCAGGAATTATCTCGACAGGTCCTGTTAGTCGGCTGAACAAACGGGGAGCTATTATGCCGACCATGCAAAGAGCTGGTAGTTCACATAATAAATACATTGTTTCTGGGGGCAGGTCCGGTTGATCAGTTCATCAAAAGGGGAGCTATTACGCCAGTCATGCAAAGAGCTCGTATCAGGTGTACATGATTAGTTTAGTAGAGGTTTTACGGCGTTCGCAGCTGCATAAGGTCATATGAGCGCCAGAAGATTAGAGGTGTTACAAGAGAAACAAACAAACAAAGAAGAAGAAGGGGAGATAAGGACGATAGACATTTGAAAGGAAAGAAGGAGCAAACCACACCAGAGCACCCGCCAACCGCCCACTCGTACGTGACTGTTTCTCGATGAGTCCGGTTAATCGGTTTACCAAAGCCCGGTTAATCAGTAAAAACCAAACGGGGAGCTATATAATATTACATTACGCCGACAATGCAAAGAGCTTGCATCACAAGAGCACTGTTTCTCGGAAGGTCCGGTTAATCGGTTATATCTAAACGAGAAGCTATCACACCGGCCGTGCAAAGAGCTGGTATCACAAGCAAACTGTTTATCAGCCTACCAGGCCTGGAGTGGCCGAGAGACCACTGGCCTGTAATCCGCCGACACTCCAGCTGACAGGGGCTTGTGAAAAGCCTTCAGTGTAGGACGTCGTTGAGAAATCAGAACTCTGATAGACACGGTCGTGAGGATTAGAACGTGATCCGCAAATTAGACAAATGAGAAGTGCTTTGCTGGTATGATATAGGAATCTAATTCGCGTAAAGAGCTATATATCGACACAATTGCGGCCATTATGTAGTGTGTT
>NW_004797405.1:96729-97869 GCF_000002075.1 Aplysia californica | reverse complement strand
CCCCCCCCCCTCCCGTATCTTGACGGTGCTACTACAGACAGATGCTGTCCATTAGCCCGAGGCGCGCGCTGCAACACGGCACACATCAGACTTTGGCGGGATCAGATTCCTGGAGGCACTACCCGTATTACCTTTTGTCCATGGGAGTCACCGATACGCATACGATATAATTCCTGCTGTTTATGTTAGCAGTTCAGCGACACGCTGATAAGCCGAGGAAAGGCAACTGCACTGACAGATCTATTGTGTTTTTATTCTTTTACTGCAGTTTCGTGAGAGTGGGCTTATAGAAGCAACAGTGGTCCAGTTTTGTCAGAAACAGACTAGGACAACATAACTCTCTCCTACTTCTTTAGTGTGCTTGTTACTCTCTTGCACTTGCAACATTTCTAATCTTGCCGTACTTATATGACATTACTGTGCTGCAAGTGCCGTAAAACATTTAACTAAAATAAAAAAAATAAAAAACACTTACAGTAACTAATAACACTCTGTGCACTTTTCAAACTGGATTCATTTGATTCAGTCGGTGCCAACCAGATTCCCCTTCACGAAGGGGGGTAAAACCTGCCATTTTGGCGCAATACCACCGATTCGACTAGCGACCTTGAAAAGCAAGTGCACTCCATTTTGAAGGTCACTGTCAAATTTAGTTTTCTCTCGGTCAAGGCCTGTCATTTTATTTCGTTTTTTTTTTTAAAGCTAAAAAGACAAACAGAAACAATGAAAGTAATGTAAAGAAGCAGGAGTTCTAACCACCCGGCCGCATAAACTTAAATGGAAGAGAACTTCTTTACCCTACAGGTCACCGATAGCGATTTCGTCCCACGAGAGTCCATCTCCAGACGTACCACTTGAACATGTCCAGAAATAACCCAGCCAAATGCGTCAATCGAGCTGACTCTTCTTTTTTCCCCATTCACACCTGCCTATCACAGACGATGACTTTCTGGAATATTCCATTAATGTGCAGTGTATTAGGTCCCTATTCTCAAAATAACGCCGCTATTGCATGGGAATTAGGACCTGCATAAAGGGTACTTACAGGTGAATTGAGCACCTGGAAGAAGTGATGGTGGCGTGTGTGTGTGTGTGTGTGTGCATGTGCATGTGTGTGTGTGTGTGTGTGTGTGTGTGTGT
>NW_004797405.1:93625-95695 GCF_000002075.1 Aplysia californica | reverse complement strand
GGAGGGAGAGAGGGGAAAAGGGGAGGGGGCGGAGAAGACCAAAACAAGATCTAGCAGATACATTGGCAAACAGACCAATAGACTACGAACAAAGAATAAGCTGCCCATGGCACCAGCATTCACCACCCCAGGTCTCCCCTTTCTTATTCTTTTCTCTATAAGAGTTATACGCCCTCCAACCTCCCACCTATACCACAGATGTCGGCATTCAGCTCGTCTGGTGTTTTAGATAGGGCTGGGGAATGAGTCGCTTTAGCAAAATCCGGATAATATGTTAGTGCACCTCTTCGCGATTGAATGTGTTATGAGCCGCTTCGGTATGTGGATTTGAACCACTTCGAAAAACGGATTGGAACTACTTCAACAAATGGGTGCTACCGCTTCGGGAAACGGGTCAGGAAAGAGAGTTTAAGAGTCTGAATTCGGATGATATTTCAATGAGAATTATCCGGTTTATATCCGGATTTTGCCCACCACTAGTTTTAGAGAACATTCCAGCAATCAGGTCAACAGACAAGGCGCAGCCTGACATTACACAACGGGACACGACGAGACAACGACAGGGCAAAGGTCACTGTGTGTGTTTTCTTAAATGTTCTTCCACTTTGACACACACAAGTACGTCCTCACAGTCACATGCACCACTGAAAAAAAAATTAACGTTCGGGGAAAGACACTGACAACAGCTCATTTTCACCAATTAAAATGACACCCCATTTATGTAATTTCTTTTCTTAAAACATACCCTGGGATATTCTTACAGACTACAGCAAAACGATTTTCGTGGTCAAACCAAGACACTGTCAAATTCCCCCAAGGTTAAGCAATTCCCCGGTTTTTGGTTGGTTTTTCTTGTTATTATTATTGCTTGTGTTTTTGTTACTTATTTTTTAAAGTTGGTTGTTACCCGGAAAGAATGTAGTCAGAATAGAATTAGAATATAATGGCCATCCTTGACGTCCCATCACATTTCCACGAAAAATCTGAACAAATTCAGTCTCAAAAAGTTTCCCATGACAATAATTTTTATTCTTCTAGTCTTTGCAACACTCTGTTATTTGTATAGTAGTGGGACACTTGGTGTAGAGCCACAAGGAGGGAGAAGGAAACTGGTGGTTAAGTACCAGGCAGGACTCTCAAGTACGAGACTGTCATCACTCTCATTATAATACAATGTGGCTCACTTCAACGTCTCTTCTCCCTCGGCCAAGGCCTGTCATGTCCGCCTTTCTGTTTACTGGCCATTTACTTCGACACCCACTCAGTAAAGAAATCATTTTGAAAATAATTCTAAAAAACAAAACAAAAAAACGACAAAACCGTTGCCGCGGAAAGTCCTTGGGGTTATCTCAGGAAAATATGAACATGTCATGTACCCAGCAAACAACACCAGAGCACCCACCAACCACCCCCATCTTTTCTGCTTACGAGTAATAGCTTCGACAGCCGCTCATTCAAAATAAAAATACAATGATATAACTTTTCCTACAGAAAGTCCTTGCGCGCTCATATGACCTTAGCAGTTGCGAGCGCCGTAAAACTCTATACTACTACTAGAAAGTCCTTGGGGGTTATCTCAGGAAAACATGTGACGCACCACAGCGGGTCGCTCGCTCGTTCCCAAGCTTTGTTATTTCTCTTGGACAATAATAATACAGTCAAGAGTGGATTCTTACAACATAGCATTACAAAGTACAAAAGACTTTCCGGTTGTCAAACTCAGGTTTAATTATTCTTGTTGGTTTTATTTTTTGTTGGTTTTATTTTTTGTTGAGGGGTTGTTTTTTTGGTCTTGGGAGCGTGGGGTGTTTGTAAGGGTTTTACGGCACTTGCAACAAAATTAAGTCATAAAAGTACTACCAAAATTAGAGGTGTTACTGGAGAGTAACGAACACAAAAAGGAGGAGAGATAAGGATGACGGGTGTTTGGAAAGTACAGAAAGAGCAAACCACAGCAGAGCACCTGCCAACCACCTACGTTGTCAAACTCAAGAAAGAAAACAAAATTATTATGTTGCTACCAGTTGACTATCTTCTAGCTCCACCTCTATCTTGCTGTCGTTACCCCCC
>NW_004797405.1:92187-93381 GCF_000002075.1 Aplysia californica | reverse complement strand
TCTCTCTCTCTCTCATACACACACACACACAAAGAACAACACAGTCACCTGGAGCAATCATATTACTATGCTTCGGGTAGGAAGATAGTCAGCCAGACAAACAGACGGTCAGACATACAGCCTGTTAATAATATAAAGTCAACTAGAAATAAGCATACTAAATCATTTGTGCCTTTTTTCTTCGGCTGGACAACGTGAAAGTCTTCAATAAAGTCGGTGAATAAAAAAAATATTTAAAAAACACTTGTCTCTTTTCAACGGAAGTGACTAGATAAACACATGAAGCGAGAGGGCAACACATAATAGAGCAAAAGTATCCCCCCCCCTAACCCCCCTCCAATCCTCACACCCACTTCTCGCCCCTCAAAGACACTCATCCCCACTTCAGGCCCATCCCCTTCAACTCCTACTCCAGTTTGGGAAATACCTCCCCGGTGTACGGCGTCCTGCTTTCTCTTCCACAGAAAACTATCTCAACAACACGCGTCCTGTTTATAAACTTCACAGTTGTCCCGGTCTAAGTATAAGACAAGAACCCATAGAAAACTATCCCAACAAAGTACCCGGTTTATAAGCTTCTCAATTGCCCTTGTCTAAGAATAAAGACAAAGACCCACAGAAAAAAACTATCCCAACAACGCGTCCTCCTTTTTTAAATTTCAGTTTCGGTAACAGTTTTACGGTAGATGCAACACACAAAAATCATAAAGCGCCAAACAGTAGAGGCGTTCCTAGACAGTAACAACCACAAAACCAGAGATAAGGACGATAGATGCTTGATAGTAAAGAAGGAGCCTGAAGGAACAAACCACGCGAGTGCATTCACCAACCACCCACTTCTGTATTTTAACCAGAGAGTTTTAACTTCACAACTGCCCCCAGGCTAATAATGAAGAGAAGGACCGGACCTACAACTAGAAAAGTATCCCAACAACACACCTTGTTTTTAAACATCACAATATCAAATATATTTAATATATTGCCCCGTCTAAGAATGAAGATAAAGACCCACAGAAAACTACCCCCCTCCCCCCAAACAACTCATTCTGTTTTTAAACATCACAATAGTCTATATTTACAGGCCCAGTCTAAGAATTGGCGCTAATATGACCTTATGCAGTTGCGAGCCCCATAAAACCTCTACTTTTAAAAAAAGTAGTATGTCTAAGAATGAAGAAAAGGGCCAACAGAAAA
>NW_004797405.1:90027-92087 GCF_000002075.1 Aplysia californica | reverse complement strand
ATTCATTATTCATCTTGTTTTTAAACACGACAATATATCTAGATCTTTTGCCCCAGTGTAAGAAAGAAGACAAGGACGTCTACGCTACACGACAACAACTAGGAGGGGCCGCGCCCGTGGTGGTACGCGGTGCAGCTGAGCGAAAACCCAACAAAAAGCCAGCCGTCTATTTCCGTACCCAAGATCAACACAACAAGAGAGGCACAGATCTCAACATTCAAATCCTGCCGGCGCGCTCAAATTAATGCAAGCGTGTCAGCGGGTTGCCCCAATTGGGCCACATTCTACGTTGAAGTCTGTTGGGCTTTGGCCATTCGATTTTACTATTCAACATTCATGATTTCCCCCCCGCTATTCACAACTATTCGAAGAGTGGCAGAGCCATTCGAAAGGCGCGTGACTTATGTTTGAGGACAATTGATTTCCCTGTGTTTGTTTTTTCTCAAGTTGTAAAATTAAAGCACACTGTGTCTAAAATCATTTTGGTAAATATAGAAATCCTTTATACTTGATTACGAGAGACTGACAAGTGAATAGCAAAGTGAATAGTGAAAAGTTAGTTTAAGTTTTAGTAGAGGTTTTAGGGGCGCTCGCAACTGCATACGGTCATATGAGCGCCAGAAGATTAGAGCTGTTACAAGAGAGTAACAAACATAAAAAAGATGAAGGGGAGATAAGGACGATAAATGTTTGATAGGAAAGAAGAAGCAAACCACACCAGAGCACCCGCCAACAACCCACATAGTGAAAAGTGAACAGCGAAAGTTGCTCAGAAAAAGAAAAGAGGAAATAAATTTTTTTTTAAACATTCGCAATAAAGGTATTCGACAGGCACGAATAGTGAGTGACTTCACGCCTTGAAGCGAAGATGGAAGTTTCGTTCCCCCCCCAAAAAAAAATAATTTTTGTTTAAATCGCACAGCGCAAGAATTCAGACGGGGCGACGGCGCAGAAATTTGGGAAGGGATCATCCAAACACTGGGGAGGCGTCTCGCCCAACGCCACTGTGTAGTTAGTTATTCTGATTGGTGGCTTGTCTCCAAATACATCACGTGACAGGACCGGGGGCAAAGATGGGAATACAGAATATTTGTTTGTTTGATTAGTTTTTGGTTTTGTTTTATGTTTTGTTTTGTTAGTTGTTTTTTGTTGTTGGTTTTGTTGGGCTTTTTTGCTTTAGTAAGAGTTTCACGGCACTTGCAACACAAAAAGGCCACATAAATACCGAAGATTAAAGTAACAAACACAAAAAGGAGAGGAGGTAAGGGAGATAGATGTTGTTTGGGTAAAGAGAAGCAGAAAGACAAAACAATGGCCATCTAGTGCTGGGGAAAAGTAAGACAGACGCACAGAAACAATACAGGGAAAGTAAACAAGTAGGACATAAATGTGGCGCCTTCTAGCTACCAGCAGAATACCAAATGTGACCTGCATGCAGTATTAATAGCAGCCCAGGCCACAGCTTCCTATCATTATTCATTCGTTTATCTTCTCACTTATCTTTTCCTTCCTTTTGTCCAGAAGCACAGGGTTTTGGGGGTGGGAGATATCTATAAGGCGAAGGGGCGATCTCAAATTCACCTTCAAGCCATTACATTTAACGCATTTATGTGGGTCTTGTATTTACATACAGCTGTCATTTCACTGTTTTTATATAGATGCGTATCACCGCGACATCTGCTCTATGAGGGAATGGTGTTCCAGTCCCACAACAAGCTGAATAACACCACAGCCACCCCCCAAAACAACAACAACAAACAAACAACAACAGCAAAAAACAACAAACAAACAAAAACACAACAAAAACCATAGAAACAGGAAAGGACACAAAGACAGGGCCACAGGAGTATGAAAAACAACAGCCAAGACAAGAAGGTTGCTACCACAAGGGGCTTGGCAATCGCTCCCTCCCTTCGCTGAGCATCTCCATGTTTGGTTAACGAGGTATGACGATCTCAAGTCTCCTTTCACTCTGGAGCGCACGCAATACTGAAACAAATTTAAAACTCTCCCTCTCTCTCTCTCTCTAACTCTAACTCTCTCTCTCTCTCTCTCTCTCT
>NW_004797405.1:85836-89309 GCF_000002075.1 Aplysia californica | reverse complement strand
TGCGTGCGTGCGTGCGTGTGTGTGTGTGTGTGTTTGTGACTCCTTTGTAACATAATCTCTAATCTTCGACACTTATATGACCTTATTGTTTTGGAGGTGCCTTAAAACTCTTACGAAAACCGGAAAACGAAGAGCGATCCGGAAGACCATTTCGCCGAGGAAGAGAAGGTGGTCCACCCCGGGTACTAATCCACGTACAAACACCCGCACCATGTGGGAAGGGCGGCACACGCCCTGACTTAGGGCTGACACCGGGTGGCTCCCCCTGTTCGCAGTTGGAGCAAAGTAAAGATAAGAAGTCGCGTGCAGCCAACAAGGATTGCTCACAGCACAGAAGAATGTGCAAACGGAGCGCCATGGCGCATTTTCATTTTTTCAAAGTACGCTCAGGCATTTTCACGTCCCGAACGTCACAATAAAGATTATTTAGGAGGCGGACGTCGACACTGTCTTTCAGGGCTAAACCAGACTAAGCGGGATACAATATCCCAGCAAAAAGACGAGGGTATTCGATAAAAATTCCTTTCGAAAAAGATTGAAACTCGGGCTTCTTGCGTTCGACAACGAACGACCGACGACACAACGTAAAAGGGCCTTTCAAAACTATTTTAGAGATATTTTTTAACCGTCACCACCACCACCACCACCATCACCACCACCACCAACAACAACAACAACAACAGCAGGAGCAGCAATAACAACACCAACAACACTAACACCAATACCACCACGACCAACAACAACAGCAGCAACAGCAATAGCAGCAGCAACAACAACAACAAGACCACCACCAGCAACAACACCAACAACACAAAACGTATTTTCGCTGACTCTGCGTGACACATTAACCTCTCCAGATTGACCCGACCCGGTCTGGTCACACAAGACTTGATCGTCGGGCAAAAATACAACCCACTTTAGTGGACGGCAGCTGTGCGTGAACTGGAAATAGCCAGGACAGAAGCACAGGTCTAACAGCCTTGGTCTTTTTTATCAGTATTTTCTTTTTTACAACAACGACATTACGGTAGAAATACCCTAGCGGGTAGGCGGACACTTCTTTCTTTTTCTTCTTGTTCTTGTTCTTCTTGTTCTTGTTCTTCTTGTTCTTGTTGTTCTTGTTGTTCTTGTTCTTGTTCTTGTTGTTCTTGTTCTTCTTGTTCGTCTTGTTCTTCTTGTTCTTGTTCTTCTTGTTCTTGTTCTTCTTGTTCTTCTTGTTCTTGTTCTTCTTGTTCTTGTTCTTCTTGTTCTTCTTGTTCTTGTTCTTCTTGTTCTTGTTCTTGTTCTGCTTCTCCTCCTTCTCCTTCTCGGTAGCCCGAGGCCACTGCTGGGGATGAAAGCTTTGATGTTGGCCGGCGACACTTGATGTTTCACGGTCAGTGCCAGCTTCACCTCGCACTAAAGACTTCAAACGAGACGTGAGACAAAACCTCCGGGGGAGTGAGAATGGACTGCAGGACATGTTCAGAGTAGTTGGTTTGAGACGTATGTCCATCGTGCAACCGTGCGCACACATCTAAGGATGAAGCTACTGTACATGGTATGTCTTTTTCTTTCTTTTTTGAAAATTAGGGGCGGGGTGGATGTCCTACTGTTGTCAGATTGTTCGTTCAACCTCCCCCCTCCCCCCTCTCTCTGTCTCTCTCCCTGTCTCTCTCTCTCTCTCTCCCACCCCCTCTCCCTCTCTCCCTCCCAGTCACCCCATCCACATACCACACAGACGAGAGATGGGACGACACTTGTACATTATCCCGCTATCACAATGACGCAAATGTAAGCCTGTACTGACACAGTCAAAGTGATTATTTTTATAGCAGTCTTGGGTAGGCCTGCCTACACCGCATTCATTCTACTCCACGCACAGGCATGCTCATTAGGTAGGCTGTGCTGAATACATAATGTACACCTTTGACAACTGTTGCGCGACCAATCTGTCTGCAGCGTGTCAAAACAGGAGAACATCTACACCAACTGTTGATGCGACATTACTTTTTTATCGTTTTGTCCTTTTACTTTGGTTTTTTGTGTGAAAGTGTGTGTGTGTGTGTGTCCATCTTATTCCACAAACAGCCAAGGCAGACCGGTGTACGTGGTGTAGCGGTTAGGCCATTTGCCGTCGTACACAAGAGTATCGTAGGTCGATTTTCAGACCGATTTTCGAGTGTAAAAAAATATATAATACATACTTTGGTCCTTCTACTGGGATGTTGTACCCCTCTGAGCCCGGGTTGGCCCCGACAAGCAGGGTCGGCCAAGCTCCTAAAAGACACAAATTCTGTTTGTAGGGGCGTAAAAACATCAACATTGCATATATTTTTAAAAGAAGGAAAAGACAGCGTATATACAGACAGTAATACTGCAGACCCGCTGCAAAATACAAATCAACACTTCCGCCAACTGTTATCTCCCTTCCCAGGTCGCTTCCTTCAACACTCCTATCGCTTTCGGCAGCCGTATCCCTTTTAACTATCACCTCATCATGTTACAAAATGAACTCACCGTGAAATGAAATGGCGGTAAATACTTTGGAGTGACATAAGTGATGAGGCCTAACGCAGCCAGCATCTTACCAAGGCGTCTTCAACTCAATCTCAGCTCCTCATCTTGCCCCTGCCCCTTCCTCCGTCCATCCCTTTTTCAAACTGTCGGTCGACCTTTCTTCAGCTCGTTGCAAATGAAGAAAGCTGTTGCTTTAATTTTAGTAAGAGTTTACGGCACTAGCAACACAATAAGGTCATATAAATGCCGAAGATTAGAGGTGTTACAAGAGAGTAACGAACACAAAAGAGAAGGAGGAGAGATCAGGGCGATATACGTTTGATAGGAAAGAAGGAGCAAACCACACCAGAGCACCCGCCAACCATCCATGTCAGCTCGTTGCAAACGCAGAAAGCTGGTCGAAAATGCACTAGTATAGGTGCCAGATGTTTATTACATGGGTTCTTTTTTCCTTTTTAAAAAATGTTGATCAATTAGTAAGCCAGGTGTTACTTACGTATGTTGCATGCACTTTATATTCTTGGATACGTTGATACACATTATTCTGGAAAACCACTTAGTCATTCAAACAAAACGTGGTTTTAAACACAAGGGGGTACCATAAAGAAATGGAAACATTCTCAAACGAGTAACTTTGCTGCTTGATGTTGCTGCATCCGCTGCCCCTAAAAACATACAATTATGGTAATATATGCCAAGAACCATGATAATGATGATGGCAACGATGATGAATGGGTGAGGAAGAGTTATTTTAGTACATAAACGTACAATACATGCACTAAAAACAACAAAATGATTATAAAGACAAGAGGTGACAAAAGCATGCAAATAGCTTTATGAATAATTCCCCACGTAACCCATGTGATGTGCATCGTTCGAGAGCAAAGGGCGCCATAGTGAGTGCTGCCGCTTGTCCATGCAAGGCATGAGGGCATACTATACAGCGATGGTGAATCAACAAACACGAGAGACAC
>NW_004797405.1:80888-82614 GCF_000002075.1 Aplysia californica | reverse complement strand
TGGACCTGTTTCAGTTTAGGTTTAGTAAGTGTTTTAAGGCACTTGCAACACAATAAGGTCATAAATATAAGTGCCGAAAATTACAGGTGTTACAAGAGAGTAACACACATAAAAAAGGAAGGAGGAGAGACAAGGACGATAGATGTTTGATAGGAAAGAAGAAGCAAACCACACCAGAGCACCCGCCAACCACCCACGGCCCTGGTTCAAATCCCCAGCGGGGCGTTCTGAACTAGGGTTGTTTAGGGGAGTTTAGTTTTAGTAAGAGTTTTACGGCACTTGCAACACAATAAGGTCATATAAGTGCTGAAGAATAGATTATGGGTTACAAGAGAGTAACATACACAAAAAAGAAGGAGGGGAGATAAGGACGACAGATGCTTGATAGGAAAGAAGGAGCAAACCACACCAGAGCACCCACCAACCACCCACTAGGGTTATTTAGGGGAGATCGTTCTTCTTAAAGACTCCCCACCCATATAATACGGCTCACTCTTATCGGAGATGGACGTGAAAGTCGGACGGAGGTGGCGCCTCTTTGATAAAACCTTATACATTGTATTGCTGAAAAGGGTGCTATACTTCTCTGTATCATTTCGCACCTTTTCGAATTAAAGAAACGGACGAGTCCCTGCAGACAAACAAACAAAAAAGACACGATGTGACCGATTTATCTCACGCCTCTTAAAACAGCAGACCCGATCTTTCGACTAAAGACAAATCCCCCTGTGTACCTCTGTATGCTCAAAGTCAACGAAAAAGTAGGCGGGGCTTTTCCCCACGACGTGAGCCGCTCTTCGACAAGGCAAACACTCGCGAGCGGCACAGTCAACTAACGGTACGAGTGGACAACCACAATCGTGTCCACTCCCCGTCCACGTAAGCTCATCTGCTACACCATTCTACATTCAATACCTACCTCGTGCACACTACTGCACTACCAAATCTGTCAGTCGGATTCATTAGATTCAGCCGAGGCCAACAGCTGATGTTTTCTACAAAAAAGGGCAAATTCTACAAGCTTGGCACCAAACGACTGATTCGACTCGCAATCTTGAAAAACAAAAGCACACATTTTGTTGAATGCGGTAGTATTGTGCCAAATTGGTCGCTTTTGCATGATCATGAAGGTAAATCTAGCTGATCCAGACTCAATCCAATGAATCCGACTAGCAGTGTGCAGGGTATAAATGCACGAGATATTTTGAACATGATGCGATCAACTCTCCCATCCGATTTGGGTAAACTGGTTGTGCACATCCCTATAGTTACGCGTAAGCTCTAAAAAACTACCTACTCAGAGGAACACAGGTTTGATTAGCCGAACAGACAACGAGCAATGCATTAAGTAGCAACGAGCTGCAAATACAAAGACCGAACTCACACAAAACAAGCCCGACTTGAACACTTTAATTTGTTTTTGGTGCGCAAACAGTCGCCTAAAAAACGAACGCTACAACCAGCCTACAAAAAAATACCCCCTCCCCCCCCCCAACTAAAAAGAAACAAACGAAACTTAGGCCAACCTCTGAGCTGTCCTTACAACAAACAGCTCGGATGTAAGTCGTTGCTTCAGTACCTGGACCGTGTGAGCTAACGGGATTACAAATCTTGCCGAGTCAGCAGGTTTTGGCCAAGCGGTACGGTGAACAGAGTAGTGACCGAAAGTAGATGGTTCTTCTTTTGTTCGTTTGATCATATCTGCCCCCCCCCCTCCCTCCCCCTT
>NW_004797405.1:77338-78789 GCF_000002075.1 Aplysia californica | reverse complement strand
AGAGAGAGAGAGAGAGAGAGAGAGAGAGAAGAGAGCAACGTTGGTATGTGGGAAATACCAAGCCGTCAAAAAGTTTGGTTTCTTTGTTCAGTTTGTTTGTTGTTTAGTTTGTTGTCGTTTCTTTTGTTGATAGAGCGTTTTTTGTTGTTTGTTGTTTTGTTTTTGTTTTGTTTTGGGGGGGGTAAAGTTAGTTTTATGGTTTAATGGCCTTTGCAACACAAATAGGTCGCATAAGCACCGAAGATTAGAGGTGGTACTTGAGAATAACATACAAACGAAAAAGTGTGGGGGGGTGGGGGGTGGATTGAGAAGTAGTCGTCTGAACAGGTGATTGTGTTGGACGTTAAAGCAGGTTCGAGTGTGCTTTTACAAAATGGCTCACTCATCGTGAGTTGGAAAAGCACGTTAAATCTTGTAAAAACTGAAGATACGAGAACATATTTTATTCCCCAAGCAAGACAGAGCGGTATCTTTTGCCACGCGTCTATCTAGACTTAGATGGAGAGGTCAAAGGTTGCGCGCGGGGCCGGCCTCTCCTTCTCTCTCCCTTGGCAACATCACCCACGACCGAGCCGAGCGGAAACAACTGGTGGGTTGTCAACACGACCACATCCAGCTTCCCCACTGTGCACAGCGATTAAAAGACAACGACAGGCGAGAAGAGATCCTCTGCTGTAATAAGTCCCCCCAAAGTCTCACGACGGCGGGCGACCTGGCTTCGGAACAGCACCAGTTGGCTGAGGGGAGAGACTGCGAGTTGAGAAAACAGCACCGGTTGGCTGAGAGGAGAGACTGCGAGTTGAGAAGATTACACTGACTACACCCCAACAACCGGCTCGTTGAATTAAAGAGTTTCCGGGGAGGTGGCACGATAAGGGGGGACGTTTTGGCCACCAACAGATTACCACCAGCAGCAACAGCAGCAGCAGCAGAAGTGGCATGGAAAAGAGGAAAAAGACAGAAAGGACCACACCGAGTGCCTGCCCATCAACCAACCACACCACTGAGTTTAGTTTTAGTAAGAGTTTTACGGCTCTTGCAACACAATAAGGTCATAGAAGTGCCGAAGAATAGATTTGTTACAAGAGAGTAACATACACAAAAAAGAAACAGAGATAAGGGCGATAGGTGTTTGACAGGAAAGAAAGAGCAAACCACACCAGAGCACCCGCTAACCACCCATATATGCATATATACATCACTAAACAATTACAAATATTTAGACTACTCGCAGTACGCGCGTTGCGCACCGTAGCACCCCTGAAACATATTATGAGGAGAGGATGGAGGAAGGAAGCGGAAGCTGCTTCTGGGTACTACTTCCGTCTCAGCTGGAGAAGAGGGTGGGGTGGGTATTTTGTTTTTCGAGCGGTTCAAATGCGAGAAAAGTGAGTGTGCTTTTGTGTGTCTGTGTGTGTGTCTGTGTGTGTGTCTGTGTGTGTGTCTCTGTG
>NW_004797405.1:75749-76873 GCF_000002075.1 Aplysia californica | reverse complement strand
AGACAGACAGACAGACAGACAGACAGACAGACAGACAGACAGACAGACAGACAGAGATTGAGAGAGAGAAAGAGCAGGAAGAAATAAAAAAGACACAGTTGTTTTCGTAGGGATAAGGACGAGGCTAGGTGGTGATGCGGGAGCAAAACAACGGCGGGGATCGGGGGGCTTAGGACACAAGCAGCTTACAATGAGAACCTCTGCCTCACCTCGCCCTCCAGGCATGCAACAATATCGAGCCCACGGACAGTTCGCCCCACACAGCCAGCACAACATGCCTCTATGGCCTTTTGCATTGCAACGTCAGGCTATCTTTAAGCAATATGCATGAAACAGCCTTTGCCTTGGTGGTAGAGACAGAATGAATAGGTTTTCTTCAAGTTTTAGTAAGAAGAGTTTTACGCACTTGGAACACAATAAGGGCATATAAGTGCCGAAGATTAGAGGTATTACAAGAGAGTAACAAACACAAAAAAAGATGGAGGAGAGATCAGGACGATAGATGTTTGGGGATAGGAAAAAAGGAGCAAACCACACCAGAGCTCCCGCCAACCACCAACAAAGGGAATAGGGTTGCTATAACCCTACAACATAATGTATAAACGACAGTTTGCTTGTTGGGGACGAAAACGAACACAATTGCAAACAAAGACGATGAGATAATATTTTTTCCCTGTGCTAATATGAGTTTTACGGCATTTTCAATACAAATAGTTCAAATAAGTGCTGAAGATACTCGATATGTCCTGTCTTGGTGTGTGTATGAATGAGTGCACCTAACCTTTGGCACATTCCACTGCCGACATTGTACACAACCAAGACAAATTTCTCCCCGTGAGATGAATAAAGATTGGAATTATCATGATTGTCATTGTCTAAAAATTCTCCCCATTTGGGACTAAAAGGGACTAAAACAAGGGTCTCCTGAGAGCGACACCGAAACACTTAACCGCTACACCACAGACGCCTGTTAGGGCAACTGATAAGTCGCTGGAGTTGAACAGAGTGACAACCATCAATAACTCCACAATGAACTGGAAACATGCCCAGTGCGTTTTGTTCAAGATATTATGTTAAGCGCCCTGTACACTGCCGCTGGGTACAATTGAAAGGGGGGGGGGGGG
>NW_004797405.1:71052-72225 GCF_000002075.1 Aplysia californica | reverse complement strand
GCCCCATGCCAAGTTGGTGCGTCAAGTATTGGAAGTGTGCGAGCACTGCATAAAAAGGCTCATCGGCTCGCCGTTCCTCAGGCACACTGTAGCTGATTAGCAGAGCGCCAGTATTGCACTGCGTGGCTGCTGAGGCAGACACCGTTTTGTCGTTACCAACATGAATTTTAGATTTAGTAAGAGTATATCGGCACTTGCGACACAGACAGGTCATATAAACGAGCCGAAAATTCGAGGTATAAAGAGAATAAAACACAAAGAAGAGAAGGGGAAGATATAAGAACGATACTAGTTTGAAAGGAAAGGGGGGGGAGGGGGGGGAGAGAGTCCACCACGCCCCGCACATGAAGCCGAATGCTATGGACAAGAAGAGACACGGATATCTTTTTAAAAAATCAGAAAGACAATCGATAAAATCAGACAATAGCGAGGCGCTCTTTTATCCCTTGCCAAAACAGTACAACAAAAACCTTTCACAAAGACCCAACAGGGGTGAAAAAAGGCTGCGTGACTATTTCACAAAAGCACGGTGGATGAGTATCAAACTACAATTTGACATAGCTATATCTACACACATAAACTATGATTAACATTTGGACAACTTGTTTCCTTTGAAACAGGCAAGGAAGAATTTATTTTGTGGGGGAAAAAAGGGGTGGGGGGCACATTTCGAAGCCCGCTTTCAAAAACCATTGAGACACTCAGCTTCAGAACAAAAAGCTACACAAAGAGATAACAGCACAAAAACCACTTGACTGTTGGACCCCGGAGGGTCTTGCTAGACTTGAAAAGATACAACAAACAGCTTCAAAGAAGATGACAACCAGAGAGGACGCACAAAATTTCTGCATAAACGAAAACACAAACATGGAAGAGAGACAAAATCCATACCACAAGACCTCTCTTATTTCTCAGACCATCCCGTGATTTGTATTTGTATCAGTCTCTGAGTTTGTATTTATTTACATATAACATAGTCAAATCTGCTCTAACGACCACCAGCCCAAGACAATCACCTGTTGGATGGACAGGACCAACCATATGCGAGAGTGAGCGATAAGGATGACAGACGATAGACGTCTGGGAGAAAAGAGGGAGGAAACCACACCAGAGCATCCATCAACCATCCACAACATGGGATTGGGGGGGAGGAGGGAGAGAGAGAGAGAGAGA
>NW_004797405.1:69666-70814 GCF_000002075.1 Aplysia californica | reverse complement strand
AGACAGACAGACAGACAGACAGACAGACAGACAGACAGACAGACAGACAGACAGAGACAGATACAGAGAGAGAAGAGTAAAGGGATGAGTTAAAAGAGCCAGTGGGCAGCAGCGGTACTCACCTTCGGCACCTATAGAGACGAGCTTGACACCCTTGGAGGCTATGAAATCCAGGGCTTTGTTCACGTTGGCGATCTTGTGAAAGCGCATCTTGCCACGGTCTGGCTTGGGTAAGTGCTCCCCGGAGATCACCTCTAACAACAGCATCAGCTTGAGGCCGTTCCGAAAGTCCTCCTCGATGTTCTCGATTTGGTTCTGTGGGCCAGTCTTTCGTAAGTGGGAGTTGCACCATGCTGTAAACGTCTGTGGGGAGCGAGAGAAAAGGAATAGGTTGGGTTTTTTTTACGTGATCACAAACAAGTATCAAGTAACACTTTCACATCATGTATTTCCCCATTCAGTGACTGCTGATTGATTGGGTAGATGTTTTACGGCACTATCGACACAATTTTTTCGGTGACTGCAGTTTAGTTTAGTTTTACAGCACTTGCAATATATCCAGTTCAAATAAGTGCCGAAGACTTACAGGTGTGTTACAAGAGTACCATGGGAAGGAAAAGAGGAAACACTGATGTCTGCAATAAGTGTGGACAATGAAAGAAACAGTCAGGCACAACTAATCCAAAGTCTCAAGTCGAGTTTTCCTTTGAACAAGGTTTATTGTAGGTAAAATAAAGACTCAGAATGTGGGTAAAGTACCAGAAAAAAGTTCTAACTAATGTTAGAAAAAGAAAAAAATTGAGGTAGTGCAATATTCTAGGTCGATGAACCCAATATACATCCTCCAAAGAACACATGCTACAGTAAAAACACTGATTGAAAAGAATCATTAACCTATTTTGATCACTCAAGAGTTAAAAAATTCATGAAGATAGTGGTAACAACAAGGAAAAAAAGGACACGCCTCCCTCCCTCTATTTTCTTCCACAATCACGTATTATGAACCACCATTTTTTGAGAAGATGCCTGTGCCGGCCAACAATCCAGGAGCCCACACACACACACACCCGAACCGTCACACAAAGACCACAACTGAAGATTGCCCTAAAAATCGATTAGGCCCTTGCAATTATCGCTTCTGCAACCCC
>NW_004797405.1:68051-69368 GCF_000002075.1 Aplysia californica | reverse complement strand
ACACACACACACAATGGTAAAGGGATGGTTTATATGACTCACTCTGGGGTGGTGGTGGGCGGAAGTTGATCGCTGAGCAGGCCATTATTCATATAAATGTCGCTGCTCCTTTCATTTCTATATTTTTTAGCAACTGACAACAATCACAAATTTCTACCTCTTTCTCTTTTCAGCTAAATCACTTTAAATGATAACCCCGGCAATCGACATCGCCCTATGAATAATCAATTTTGTCAGTGGCAATCAATGAGTTTTGAAAAACAGACGACGGTAAGTAACAGCAACCAAAATTCACACGTCCCTGAGAGTCTCTTTTACAATAAGTTTCAGCAAGAGTTTTACGGCACTTGCTGCACAATAAGGTCACTTTAGGGCCGCAAATAGGACGTGTTACTGGAGAGTAACATACAAATAAAAGAAAGAGGAGAGAAAAGGAAAAAGCCATCAGATGTTTGGTAAAAAAAAAATTTTAAGGAGCAAACCATAACAGAGCACCCGCTAACCACTCACTCCAATTTCAACTTTTCCTTTTTTCAAGCTGTCAGTCAGTCCCTTTTATTCATACCCCCCGGCAACCAACACTACTCTATGAATATCAAGTTCGTCGATGACAACCAACAAAGAGTCTTGTCTTGGAATGCAGGCGGCACCGACAACTTGAGATTCAACACGCCCCGGAAACTCTCCTCTCCGGCCTCGGACCCATCAACACGCAGCCAATAAACCCTAGCTGGAAGCCACCACACCCCTCCCACAAACACACACACACACACACACACACACACACACACACACACACATTCTTCACCCGACAGGCAAACGTCAACCTCCCGTTTCAACGCTCATAACGCGTGCCCAGAATTGAGACTGCCCGACAGTCTGATGGGAGAATTCACGCAATAGCGACATCCTGGATAGAAGGGGGGGGAAAAAACCAACAACAAAACAAAACAGAAGTTAACTGAACAATTTTTTAAAAATATCCCGAACCACCTTTCGGACCCCGTGGAAACGCCCGAAAGGGAACTCGAAATAATTTACGGATCGTATTGTCGTATCACATCTCGTATCAGGACTATTTCTATAAAGGCAATCTGTGCAAAAAAATAATACATAATAAAAGCAGGGATTCATTAGAAAATAAGGACGACTTCAGAAACCAGTCTCATGCGGGACAGAATGACTGGGCAGTCCAATCGACGTTTTGTTACGAAGGGGGTGGGCGTGGTGGGCGAGCGGTTAATCAAACTGCCGCAGCACAGCAAGAACTCTTGTCCGAGACAAAGAACTGGTCATCGTAACAGGGAAGTGGGAGGG
>NW_004797405.1:66493-67645 GCF_000002075.1 Aplysia californica | reverse complement strand
CACACACACACACACACACACACACACACACACACACAAAATTGTGGCCAACAAAATCAATGCTCTGGAAGATAATGTAGGTCATTTTGAGGTCAATGCACAAGACTTATGACCTCGTCTGGAGATCTGGAAGATAGAGAGAGAGAGAGAGAGAGAGAGAGAGAGAGAGAGAGAGAGAGCGTATGGAAGGAAGAAGAGAAAGTAAAATCCCGTGTGCCTCTTGCGAAATACCGTATTACTAATTAATCCTTCTACAACTCACCCCACCAACACCAAAAAAAACCCAGACTCGCATTAATTGGGCACGGCAGACAAAGAGCATTATCTCCGCAATAGTATCGCGGGCAGGACCAGACAAGACTTTACAGTGGTAGTTGTGAGGTCAGAATCATGAGATGAGACGAGGAAACGACGCACGCAGTTACTGCAATATTCATGAAAACGAACTTAAAGGACGGCTGGCTTCAGTCATAGGAGAACCACATTCTACGCATCATCAAACGATTGTTTTTCATTGCGCACTATGGAGTGACGAAGATTTTGTGCTCACTCGGAAGCTGCACTAGAACGATGGACATGTCGCCTCTTTCGAAATAATATGCGATATTGTCTTGGATAAAAATTTTGTTCTCGATGTTAACAGTATTAATTCATTCAGGTTTTCGATGCCTTGGTGTTGCTGAGCGACAACAAACATCCATACACCTTTCAGTTCAGAACTAAAATCACTTAAATGACCAAGACTCATTAATCAAACCACCATATAAAAAACTGTCCCAATACAGAGGTATCAAATCGCTAGGGCATCGCTGATAAAAAGTTCATGTCTTTCCGAGGATTTTCCATCAACAGATTGAGAACAATAGGTTCGTCGTTCCTTGGTAAGCCCACGTATCGTGCCTAATATACTCATCCGAGTGAGCCGACCCGAGCTTCGAGCGACAACCAAAAACATTTTCTTTCCCTGCCTTTCTCTCCATCACCCCCCCCATCTGCTTACTGACAGCTGCATCCTAGCTAAGCCTTTTGAATTCCTATAATCTTTTCCCCCTACCCCATTTTCCTATGTGGCAGTCCCATTCAGGCGCCCCCTCCCTGAGAGAAATCCTCTTGTCCATCATCTGACAGCTTCTCATAATCTCCCCATGCCCC
>NW_004797405.1:63393-64395 GCF_000002075.1 Aplysia californica | reverse complement strand
GATTTAGAGAGGTAGGGAGGGAAAGAGATTTAGAAAGATAAAGAAGGAGATAGAGAGAGAGAAGGGAAAGAGAGACGGGGAGAAAAAATGAAAAAGCAAAGGCAGTGCAGGTGACTGAGTCAGCAGGCAGGTAGGCAGGTAGAGAGCGTCACGAGGAAGGGAAGCATGGTAGGAATGCCAGAGAGAGCCGGGCCATCACCCACACAATTCCTTCCTGCATCGGCACTTCTCCCCACCCCCTCCCCCAAACCAGATACACTGTTCTCCCCCATCCCTCGACTAGGCAAAGTGAGAGCACGCGTCAGACGAGAATCTGCGCGAAGTGGGAGCACGCGCAAGATGAGAACTTACGCCAAACTGAGTGCACGCACAAGATGAGAACCTGTGCCAAAATGAGAAGAAACAAGAAAGGAAGTACGGACTGAAGTAACGCAATCCTTTTATAATCCTTCACTGGGGAAACCGTTCAAAAGAACATGCCATACGCGCAAGTTGGGGGAGGGCAACAAGTGCTTCTTGAGTAGTAGATCGACAATCTACGCACTCGTCAACCAGTTGAAATCGAAGGACAGCGGCGCTGGAAACTAAAGAATTTTATTTTTAAGTTCTTATAACTGCCGATACACCCCCCCCCCCCCCTCCAAAAAGAAAAAACCCCACACCCACACACAAAGAAAAAGAAACACACTCAGACCTGATCAAGTAATTCGACAAACCAAGTTTCTTCTTTCACTTTCAGAACACAGCAAAGAATTCGAACACAATTTCCTTTTCACTTTCAAAAAAAAAAAGAAAGAAAGAAAAAAGAAAAAAGGAGAGAGAAAAAAACAGATAGAAAGATTCAATACCTTTCAGCCGTCGATAGGGATCCGAAATGCGATACGCACAAGGCCACTTGACAAAGAGAGAGAACACACCAGGGCCTGAGTGCAGTGTGTATGGTACAGGGACAAAGGGAAGAACACTGAAGGTTGGAGGGGCTGAGAGAGAGAGAGAGAGAGA
>NW_004797405.1:59829-62424 GCF_000002075.1 Aplysia californica | reverse complement strand
TTTTTTAATTTTTTGGAGTGGGGGGAGGTGTTCTTTCATACACATCAAAACCACATGTTTCATAACGTGCGCAGTTCATATACAGTCCACAGCTGGAACTAATTCAACGTTTTCTGTGTTCTCATTCTCAAATTTGATCATCCCATACGCATGCTGTACAACATGCTCTATGCGCGCTTTTTTAACTGCTGTCCTATCAATGCCTGGAAAGGATGTTGCGACTAGGACTATACGTTCTTACTACTCTCTGACCGTCTAGGACTAGGATGATAGTGAGTGTGTAACTTGACGCCACATATCTTCGGCATCTGGCCAACCCCGGAACGTAAAACACACACGGTACGACACACTAGGCTGAGGGGAACGATCACACACTACGCGGAGACGAGAAAAAAAGGAAAGGATCGATATGGGCTCTCAGCCGTTATGTTGTACTCATAAAAATTACAGTAACAGACAGTTTTTCTATACAGCCTTGCTATTTTCAGACACATTTGTTCACCAATCCCTCTATTGAAACATTCCACCTTTATGAAAAAAAAAGGGGGGGGGGGCTTGACTACAAAACAGCTATGATCAGAGAAGTATTTAGAAGCCCTTCCGATCATTACAACCACAGGAAGAATGCACAAACCGTTCTGGTTTCTTTTCCACAAACTCCACAGTACCAAACAACTGCGTTCTTTTTCATATATATAAACTGTATTTCAGGGACATAAGAAATGTTTCTATTTAGGACTCACAATTATCCAATCCCGATATAACACGTTTTATTATTTTAGTAAGTGTTTTACGGCACTTGCAACACAATAAGGTTATACAATAACAAATGCCGAAGATTAAAAAGTAAACCACACTAGAGCACCCACCAACCACCCACTCTTGTTTGGTAGATAGCATCGAATTTCTAAACGTCATAAAACATGCTGTTTTGGTTCTTCTTTCTTTTTTATTTTAAACACAGACAAAAACGTCCTCACCTAACAATTTGGGTTTTTTTTAGCGAGCACTAGATCTAGAAGCAAGCAGCTGTGCCAATGGGGTGAAAAACACCTACTTTGCGGGTGAGGGAGGAGAAGGAGGAGAACGCAACCTTACGACCGAACTTTACTGAAAACCAACAGACGAAGCATTGGAAACGCAGGTGAAATTTATGAGTCCCAAAACCCTGAGCTTCATGAGTTCTGTCAAGTCAAGGGTGCTAAACTAAAATATATCAAAAGACATCATACACACATAAACCTAGACGCCTCAGAAGAATTTGTCGGTCTATTTGTCCAACTTCCTGTCTTTTCTTGAGATAAAAACCGGATACGTGAGGAGTCTTTGTTACCCCCAACAGGGCCAAGGTTTGAGAAGAGGGAGTATTTTAGAGGCGAGGATGTGAGAGTACCTGCGTACTTTCCGTTCGTCCGACTAGGTTTAATTTCGTAAAAACTTTACGGCACTTGCAACACAATAAGGTCATTTGAGTGCTGTTACAAGGGAGTAACAAACACAAAAAAGGAGCAGGAGAGACAAGGACCATAGATGTCCGATAGGAAAGAAGAAGCAAACCACACCAAAGCACCCTCCAACCACCGAGCCTTGTCGCAGCATGTTTATCAAAAGGAAAAAAGAAAACACCGAACTTTGATGCTCTTTACAAAAGCCTGCACTTGACTGAACCTAATAGCCCCCGTCATCTCCTCGGCCATCATTGTCCGACTGCCACATTACATCAAACAAGGGAAGCAAAAGACATTTACCGTTTACCCGGACACTCCTCTTTCATTAGCAAAAGGACTCGTGCGCAAGAAGTTTTTAAAATAAGTAACTACACCTACCCACACCCTTTTTCCCCCAAAAGCGCTACTTAGAAGCCAAAACCTATCTGATCTAATTTCTCTCAAGTTGGCATCAAGAGAACGTTGACTGTGGCTCAGGATTTTAAAAAAAACAACAACAAGCTAGGTTTTCAAATATCCAACTGGATGCAGTCAAACTCTGAACTTTGGAATAACTGGGACAGAATGGCCGTCACTTTTATACAAAGTTTACAAATTAAAAGGACGTTCAACGAACCAATACTTTTCTATGAGAGCACAGAATCCGCCTACCATACACACAATTAAGGAATGAACGGAATGCTGGACTAAATTACTGAAATTGTAGCCTTCGGCGCGACATTACATACAATGATGAAATGATTAATCAGAACTAGTTCTTTTTTTAAGTTTTGTTTTCCGATTAACCAGCACTCATAACATACCTCAACTTCCACTTCTAGACTTCTCTGACCTTTCACTTAACCTAGTCATTATTTTTTTAAGAAACCGCCTAACGGTTCAGCCTCTCAACAATTGTGACAGGCGTTAACAGCCCTGACACACGTTTGTTTTTGGCTCACATTTCTGAAAACAGAAGTAAACCGCGAGCTATTTGATCGTAGGGCTTTCCTCTACGGCCTGGAAAACTATACAGCGCAAGACACAGTACCAAAGCTTGGTCTGTACCGTTGATCTTGTGCTAGATTGCAGTATCTCGGAACTAGCTCTGCTCGGAACTAGCTCTGCAGAGTCATGGTCTCTCTTATCTGAGGCAGCTAGGGTGGGG
>NW_004797405.1:57729-59227 GCF_000002075.1 Aplysia californica | reverse complement strand
GGGGGGGAGACACACACACAGACAGACAGACAGACAGACAGACAGACAGACAGACAGACAGACAGACAGACAGACAGACAGAGTTCGAATAATAAGAAAACAACAGGCATTCAGAACAACACACCGATACACCAGCCCAGTATAAACACATAACACCTCCGCTACTTGTTATCTCTCTCAGGTCTACAATGACATCGGCGTCGACAAACGTCTCATTTCCACAGGCCTGGGCTCTCTTACTAAACTCTTAGTACCTAAAATAGCCTTGACACAGGCCCATACAAACTTGAACGCCAAGAATCTGACCTTGACAATGAATACACGGGTGAAAGCTTGACTGACAAGACTCCCTTCTGGGTCGCGTTTGGCGGGGTGGTCACAGTAGGACTTTGACTCGTGACCTTTCCACCCACACTCGATATGCCCGAGAAGCTAAAAAGTTCATAGGTCACTCACTCACTCTCTCCCCGCTATGCTAACCTGTGTGCCGTTTGGCTGTGAGTAGCACACAAGGAGTTTAGAACTTTTAATCTCCTTGGTAGCACAGCAAAACCAGGAAGTCTAGCGGGGCCGGAAAGCGAACAACCCAACACAGTGCGGATTAGGCTCGGTCCGGTTGAGTTTACGAGGCAACATGGCGAAAACGTGTAGACTAGCTTGTTCATGTTTGATAGGTTTTTGTTTTTGTTGGAGGGGGGGGGGGTCCTTCAAACCATACTGAAAAGGGCACTGGGTACACAAAAAGAGGATTGGCGATGGTGCGTGAGAAAAAAAAAAAGAAAACGGGAATTAAAAACGAGCAAAAACTCGAAAACAAAACCCTCAACTGCAACCGTTAACAAAAAACAAAATCATGAGTAAATAATGCAAATGTGTTGATTCAGATCACTATGAGTCAATTCAAAACGCATTACACAGCGATGGAACATTCCGTGGGAACATAGAAAGTCAATTACGCTTACGAGACGGGGGAAGAAAAAAAATAAACAACAACAAACAAACAAAAGCGTACTGTAACAGATGTCAATACGAGGATCTCTGCCAATCCATAGTAGAAATTCACGACTGTTTATTGGTCGTACAACACATTCGTTGAAACTGGGGCGGAAACGAACCGAACCCATTGAGGCAATACCACCAAGGCTCGTGAGCGCGACAGGCTATCTATAATAATACATTTGAAAAAACAAAATGAAACAAGTTGCTTGCTATGTCACAGTGAGTGTGCAAACTGCTAGCAGTGCGATGGACTGAGGCTTGGGTTGATTGAGTCTACCGGATACATCAAATTTTAAAAGGAAAAAAAACTCACTCCCCTCTCCCCCCAAGAAAACGAACACGGCGAGAGAAACCATTTCGTTTTTAGCTGCATTTGAATGTTAATGTAGAGCACGCATACAGTCGGCATATATGGATATATTATATAGAAAAGAACATCATTTTTCCGAGCACTGTTTGAAAAACGAAAGGAGAGTGCGGCAATGCATTCAGACGACGC
>NW_004797405.1:51101-55911 GCF_000002075.1 Aplysia californica | reverse complement strand
CACACGCTCGCTCGTGTGTGTGTGTGTGTGTGTGTGTATCTGTGTTGTGGGCGGGCGTGCGCACAGGAGACTCCGGGTATGATGTCACATGTGGGTTTTGTTTTCATGATAAAGATGCCAATCACACCAAATATTGAAATAAAAAACAAACCAACAATGACCAAGAAGAGAACTAAACATAAAAGATTGGACAAAATGATGCAAAATGCCCCCATTTCTAGAGTGCAGTTTTGTTTCTCATCACTTTACTTTTCCATCCCAGTGGCCATCTGAGTTCAAACCCTTCGGCCCGGTGACTCAAAACAAAAAAGGATTTATATAAAGCAGATATTGCCATATCATACTTTTTGACAAAAAGCAATGGAAAACTTTTCGAAGTACAGACAGCTTAGACAATCTCAAGTCATATTTTGCCTACCCCCTTTCTGTCACTCTTACACTCCAGAAGGTGTGTAATGCAAATCATGACTATTTGTGGGTGGCAAACAAAAATAGCTGATCTACAAGGGTGAAAACAAAATCCTCATGTGTGGCTCTTTCTTAAATACTTGCCTTATGATTCTAAATCAATCTAAGCACTTTGAATCAATGAAACTTTCTAGAGAGAAAAAAAAAAAGATTATAAACTAAGGTAGCAATTCGCAGAGACCAGTACAGCAGATGTAATGGAGCTGGTTTTTAACTCTATACGACTTTAATTCCTCCCCTCCTCTAATATCCCACTACCATTAGATTTACAATTCTTAAAAATCAAATGAAACCTTTAAGAATACAAACTAACAAACTAAATGAGTGCAAATCAAAGTTAGCCATCAAAAGAACATCAGATCTTTTTTGTGGGGTACGGCATCGACATGAACAAGCCACAAATTAAAAGGCATTTCAAGGATGATGACAGTGCATCTAATTGATAACCATTGTTCAAACGTTTATCCGAGTCAGAGAGAACAGTATAAAAAAATATGTTTCATCGCATATTTTGATCAAACAGATAACTGTCTGTCACTCTCTTCAACAGGAATTCCTATTATATTGTTACGAGCACGAACCTTCATTCGCTATACAAAATGATAAAAGCTGTAAGGACACAGTACGCCCGTAAGACTAAAAAAAAAGAGTCACTGATTCAGAACTGAATTGGATTTGTACCGATATCATTCAACAATGACAATGCAGAAATGTACCACCAGCCTAAATAATCTCATCAGGCCTCAAGTCTCTTTTCTTCTTCTTTTATAAGTTTATACCCAACACCCCTGTACCCTGTGCATCTTTGAGATCACACCCCCCAACCCAATACTCAACTGTACACATATTTCTACAACCAAATTAAATGTTTCTGAACAGATCTGTTCGGAAAACAAAAGGCAGGTGTCCTCCATAGGCTTACACTACACTTGCATTTAAATTAGGTCATGATAAAAGGAGGAGAAAAGACAAGACGGATGACGTGAAGGTTAAAAGCCTACAGAGTGACACGCTAAAAGAGTGCTCTTGTACGGGTAATAATAGTAGATCCGAGTGTGTGCCTCCTCCCTCCCGTGCTATCTCCGGCAACAGTACAGGGCACGCACAAACCGCAAGTCGTCCCTCACGCAGGTAGGAAGGAAGGGCCAGCCAGGACCAGGATATATCAGGCTGGCTTTCTCTCTGCAACACAAGCCCTGTTCGTGTTACACGGCGCGCACTCCCACGGACGCGAATACCTGGCACACTACCAGCACAGCTCACAAACTACTGAGTGTGCACCTTTTTGCCCGGTGTGTTGCTGCTGCACTGTTACCGGTTAGCCTCCCCAGAGAGCACGCAGTATAAACCCAAGTCTCTGCCGAGTATCTTTTCTAGGTACTAGGTGTATATTTTACTACTGTATCCCTTGGTGTAATATAGTTCCTGCTCTGGCATTTTGGTACTGCTTGGACAGGGAAGAAGAAAATGACAATGTCCATCTCAAGTATTATTTCTCCCGCCCCCAGGATTCCCACCCACACAGGAGCTGGTACAAAGTGCAATTTTTACAGACTTAATTATTTTTTCTCAAGGATCAAGAACACAACGGGGATGGTGTGGTGAAAGCAAGGAAAACTTTTGAAACGGAAAAACAATGAAGTAGAAAACAGACACAAGCAAGAATTTATTCAATATAAAGGTAGAAACACACTGAACTGAACAACAAAATATATATATTTGTTTTATTACAAGAAAGACACTTCCTGCTTCCTTACACCGGGTGCTCACTACGGATGGGATCGGCGGATCCGGCCGATCGCCCGACTCGGTCGCCTTAAAAACAAATGTGTTTGTTGCCAGTTTCACGTGACCGAGTCGGGTGATCGGCCCTATCTAGCTAGCCGTAATAGGCACCCCGTATTAATGACCATTTCAAACTAGTTGAATAATATGTGTGAACTCATTTGAGGAAAACATTGATCGTTTTAATTAGGATGCCTGAGTTGGACATAAAGTTGACTTAAATTTGTAATAGATGTTTCACTACTCATTACTCATTGATATTATAATTTAGACTGATTAAGAGTTCTACTCATTAATCAATACAAAGATTGATTAGGAAGTTGGTGCTTCTACCCTTTTTCATCTTTCACTTTCATAGCCAACCTAGAGTGTATGGGCTGAATCCAAGCAGAAAGAAGACACTTGACTTGATAAGCTTTGAACGCATGCATAAACATTACACAACAGACAGCAAAGCCATTATTTTATTATTAAATTACACTGCACTTTCTGACTTTGCACTGTAGTATTTTTTTCCAAGAACAATGGGCCTAGTTAGGATAGTTCTAATTATCAAAACAGCATTAGGAAATGGAGAAACAGAAAAGGGATGTTTTAGGTCCACTTGTCTTAAATAACAAATGAAACGGTTGGTGAAATTTAAAGAAAAGTTTTTCTACTAGCCTATATTCTATACTAAACTAAAGATAGACTCTAGTAATAAAATGTAGATCTAGATCTATAGGACTAGATCTACAATTAGGAAATATCGTTTCAAACAATAGCCCCAGCCCATTATTTCCATCTGAAAGTTTTCTTGTTAAAATTCAGACTTAGGCCTATAGCCTCTCAGCCTAAACCTAAAATGGCATAAGAGCAGGATAAAAATCAAATAGTAATAGAAAGCTGAATTATTAGGCCTTAGAAAAGATGACACACCACTAAAGGTCTGTCTCTGTCTTGATGGACTACAGACCTAGCCTACACATCTTCATCTGCTCATACAGTCATACCATTATATCTAACATCCCCCCCCAAACTCTTAGTACCTAAAATAGCCTTGACACAGGCCCTAGATCTAGAAGCAAGCAGCTGTGCCAATGGGGTGAAAAACACCTACTTTGCGGGTGAGGGAGGAGAAGGAGGAGAACGCAACCTTACGACCGAACTTTACTGAAAACCAACAGACGAAGCATTGGAAACGCAGGTGAAATTTATGAGTCCCAAAACCCTGAGCTTCATGAGTTCTGTCAAGTCAAGGGTGCTAAACTAAAATATATCAAAAGACATCATACACACATAAACCTAGACGCCTCAGAAGAATTTGTCGGTCTATTTGTCCAACTTCCTGTCTTTTCTTGAGATAAAAACCGGATACGTGAGGAGTCTTTGTTACCCCCAACAGGGCCAAGGTTTGAGAAGAGGGAGTATTTTAGAGGCGAGGGTGTGAGAGTACCTGCGTACTTTCCGTTCGTCCGACTAGGTTTAATTTCGTAAAAACTTTACGGCACTTGCAACACAATAAGGTCATTTGAGTGCTGTTACAAGGGAGTAACAAACACAAAAAAGGAGGAGGAGAGACAAGGACCATAGATGTCCGATAGGAAAGAAGAAGCAAACCACACCAAAGCACCCTCCAACCACCGAGCCTTGTCGCAGCATGTTTATCAAAAGGAAAAAAGAAAACACCGAACTTTGATGCTCTTTACAAAAGCCTGCACTTGACTGAACCTAATAGCCCCCGTCATCTCCTCGGCCATCATTGTCCGACTGCCACATTACATCAAACAAGGGAAGCAAAAGACATTTACCGTTTACCCGGACACTCCTCTATCATTAGCAAAAGGACTCGTGCGCAAGAAGTTTTTAAAATAAGTAACTACACCTACCCACACCCTTTTTCCCCCAAAAGCGCTACTTAGAAGCCAAAACCTATCTGATCTAATTTCTCTCAAGTTGGCATCAAGAGAACGTTGACTGTGGCTCAGGATTTTAAAAAAAACAACAACAAGCTAGGTTTTCAAATATCCAACTGGATGCAGTCAAACTCTGAACTTTGGAATAACTGGGACAGAATGGCCGTCACTTTTATACAAAGTTTACAAATTAAAAGGACGTTCAACGAACCAATACTTTTCTATGAGAGCACAGAATCCGCCTACCATACACACAATTAAGGAATGAACGGAATGCTGGACTAAATTACTGAAATTGTAGCCTTCGGCGCGACATTACATACAATGATGAAATGATTAATCAGAACTAGTTCTTTTTTTAAGTTTTGTTTTCCGATTAACCAGCACTCATAACATACCTCAACTTCCACTTCTTGACTTCTCTGACCTTTCACTTATCATAGTCATCCTTTTTTTAAGAAACCGCCTAACGGTTCAGCCTCTCAACAATTGTGACAGGCGTTAACAGCCCTGACACACGTTTGTTTTTGGCTCACATTTCTGAAAACAGAAGTAAACCGCGAGCTATTTGATCGTAGGGCTTTCCTCTACGGCCTGGAAAACTATACAGCGCAAGACACAGTACCAAAGCTTGGTCTGTACCGTTGATCTTGTGCTAGATT
>NW_004797405.1:48450-51001 GCF_000002075.1 Aplysia californica | reverse complement strand
TAGATCTAGATCTAGATCTAGATTTCTAGATCTGGAAAATCTAGATCTAGATCTAGATCTAGATCTAGATCTATATATCTAGATCTAGATTGCTAGTGTGCCTTGCACTCATCCTTTTTCTTTTAAATTCCGTCTATCCTCCAGGATTTAATTAAACGGCACGCAACAAAGAAAGGCTCCCATGCCTCTATTTCTATCGCTTTCTTGTTCTACCTCTGCCCCGTCGCCCCATCCCTTCTTTCGCATTTGACTTGGCCTAGCCTAGTTCGAATAATGTGTCAAGGCGTCATGTTATCTCAGTATAACCTGAATTCTGAATCATCGAAGAAACCGGCCCCAGTCGCGCCCACTTGTCAGTCATAGAGAAATGATTGTCAACGTTTTAGCCAAACCGAACCGCTACCGTAAAAATCGAGTCGAGACAACCAGCGAAACTGGTGAAAGCACAATAGGAAAGGCCTAGACTGCCCTAGACATCGACCAATTTCCCTCTATAAAGATTTCTTTTTTTGAAAGTATTTGCATATAAACGTATTTAGAGGGAACGGGGCATGTTCAGTTCTCTTGAAAGTTAGTAACTAAGATGTTCAACCTTCACTGAAAAGAACGAAAGCGCGCAACAAACGATTCTTCGAGCGTTGGAACGCCATCAGGTATACGCGCATAGCCCCGCCCCTCGGAGTGCCTCGTCCATATTAGGTGTGCAATCAAAACCTCTGGCGGCAATGGCGACTGCCATTATTTCTCCAGCTCGAAACATCAATAGCTTTTACAAGATAAGAAGCAAAATACAAAAAATAAATTTCATAATGATTCTAAAGCCGCGGATGTACCTTACAGATAGCAATAGACACCAAAGACGAATGCGTCGTACTAACACGGAAATGAGTCGAAACACAACTGACCTTTTTCTGTTGCTTTTCCCATGCCGGGTCGAGTAATCCTTCTCTGTCCCACTCCTCCTCTTCTTCCATATATCCATCGTACTCTTGATCCATGGTGCAAATTAAGCTGATACTCTCCTCCCTAATCTCCTAGATGCTGAATAAAACTGAAGAGGTAATTTTGAGGGCCAAAAGATAGAACGAAACACTGCACAGAACAGGGGCTACTACACCCCGCCAGGGAGATGCAAGTCACGTGACCGGAGCGGAAGTGAATCCTCGAAGCAAGAGTTTGCGACGGGAGTTCCGTGTCAAAGGTCAATGGAATAAATTATAGCTTAGGGGGCGTGGTTATTTGCCGTTCATCCTGTCTGTTTGTTGGCTGCTGTCGGTAAAGACGAAGCACTGATAACATTGCCACTGTCTGTAATTATAATAAGCCTACTCATAATGATGTCATCAGAAGGAAGTAACATGAAAACAGTAGAGGGATAGAGAGAGAAAGAGAGAGACAGAGAGAGACAGAGAGAGCTCAAACACACACACACACACACACACACACACACACACACACACACACACACACACACAAACACTCACGAACATACAGAGAGAGAGAGAGAGAGAGAGAGAGACGCGCGTGCTGGCACTCGAATAAACAGTGTGTTTGTTTTGTTTGTTTGTTTGTTTGTTTTTGTTACGTTTATTTTATCATGGGTGAGAGAATGGGCTTGCCCCTGCCTAATATAATATTAAACTATTCTGATACATGACCATAATCTTGCTCATATGCGCATTATGTTATTTAAACAACTGGACTTTGGAAGGAAAACAATAATCAGCCCCCAAAAAGTAGTCACCTTGCCCTCACTTATTTGGAAAAGTTATTTAAATTTAAAGAACAACGAACCGTCATACAATTTGTTGTACCACATAATCTGTGTACTTGGATTTGTACAGAAACAAGGGTCGAGTGCAGATAAGATATGGAGAATGATACCGGTAATGGGAACACCAAATATATTTTTGTCTGAGTTAAGATAAACCTGTCAAATGGAAATCATCCGTCTAATTACGATACCACAATAGGATGTGAAAAGTCACAAAATGTAGGCTTTGGCTGGCCCCCTGATTCGTTACTGAAATTGGCAAGTTTTAACACAATTGTTGGGCCATTCCATGAAAAATGAAACTGAAATGACACACGGATGTATGTATTATGACCTGATTAGAAATAATTCTAAGCAATCATAGCCATTCTTTCTTTCTTCTCAAGGGCCCTGTTTGAAATTGCGCGAACAGCAATCTAGAGAAAAGGTGGAAAATGCGGTGGCATGGTACAGACTCGAAGGTTACACACCACAAGTTATTTTTACACCAAATTCCTCACAAACGCGATGGTTCATCATATTCATAAACACCTTACATTTCAGAAATGGTAACCTGCAGTAGATTTAGTTGCTTTAAAATTGTATGGCCTGAGAATCACGCATTGCAGTATTTTTTTAGTGACGTGAAAGTTTAAGATTAGGCGTTTGGTTACTGGTAGGTCTGCTTCGAAAGAAATGACATAAGTAACCAAATAACCAAACGTTAATGTGTTTGTTTGTTGTCTATCTATCTATCTATCTATCTATCTATCTATCTATCTATCTATCTATCTATCT
>NW_004797405.1:43827-44769 GCF_000002075.1 Aplysia californica | reverse complement strand
TTTTTTCTCCCTCTCACCCCCCACCCTCCATCTCTCTTTTTTCGTGCTCCCTAGCCCCTCTTTCTTTCACTATTCCTTCATGTTTTTCCACCAAGTACCCACCAGCCTCAAGTAACAAAGATACAAGAGTTCTGTTATCTCAGTAATGTGGACGGAACCCTCAAGCATTATGCGTCTCTACGGATTTATTCTGTCCTGTCTTTGCTTTGTTTTGCCTTTGGTCTAGCGGTTGTTTTGGAGTGAACGATATTCCAAACCTTTCTCCTCACAACCAGTCTGAAAATGATATGATAAATTGATCAAATTAAATATCCGCCAGCCAGCTGTTCAGATGAACAAAACAAAAAATATTGAAATCCCCCCCTTTTTTTTCTTCAATTGTAGTTTCTTAAAATGGAAGGGAAGAGCACATACCATTGGGACGAGAGCAACAACGAAAGGCTCATAATGTATTCATCAATTGTTTAGTCGTCTGTGTGCTCATCTATATGTCTGTATAATAATATGCTCTCTCCACATGATCTGGGATCTCAAACTCGCGGCCCGCGAACTAATTTATTGAGGGCCGCAGGACGAAATTTTGCGACCCTTACGTGGCATCAAAGTCTCATTTTGCTGGGTCCCGCAAGTCTTTCTCACACGCACGATTTCGCCGAGGTATTGCCCTAGATTTATCACGCTTTATTACTTAGGATCCTAGCTTAAACATTATTATTGTTTATATTACTGTTCATTTATATTATACATGTGACTGTGAGCCTGTTTGGGAGTGCAAGCATACTATTGTATTATTATTAGGGTTATGTGCACAGATGAGTGTGTGTGTGTGTGAGTGAGTGAGTGTGTGTGTGTGTGTGTGTGTGTGTATGGGTGTTCTCATGTGCGTGCGTATGCGTATGTATGTGCACGCGCGCGTGTGTGTGCATGAGTGTGTGTGTGTGT
>NW_004797405.1:32224-41401 GCF_000002075.1 Aplysia californica | reverse complement strand
TGTGTCGTAAACTTTCACCCCGTTGTCAGGGCCAGGAGAGCGTGAGCCCTCTGTGCAGTGTTATTTTTTTCAAGTCTCCTTCCTTTTTACAAGAAGAATTTCATAAAGGAGGGAGCATGGGAATGGGCTCCTCTCTTGCTGAGCCTTAAAGACATTTGATTGGCTGTTAGCTTACCATAGTTGTAGCAGAGAGTTTACTGGTTGTAGGCGGCAGGGGCGAAGGCTGACTTGTTTGTTAGGGTTATCAAAGTGAGATGGGACCAGATAGGGCGTGGAGATATCACACAAGAATCTTACTCGAGGCAGCAACACTGAATTATGAATGAAAACAAATCCGGAATTCATACTGTATGTATAGTTCAACCGCTAAAATAATCGGGAAAGTATCTCATTAAATATTTATTCCAACAAACTTTAAATCTATATTTAGATGTGAATACACAAACACAAAGCAAAGAAGCAGAGATGTCAGTACTACACGTCATTTTTTTTTCAACTCCAAAAGTCTAAATTCTAGAACATGACAATTATTAATTGTTTATTTCACATTTGGCTGTTTTTGTCTAGCGTTTCGCAGCCAGGAGCCGGTGTCACAATCGAGGTCACGATCTGATTATAGGATGGTAAAAATCGAGGGAAAAAAAACAAGAACTCGCAGCAGTCAAGATATTATTAGGAGTTAGTTCCATTCGCATCTGTGAGGTAGACTCGACCACAGTAATAATTAGCTTATTTAATCAGCGCTTGTGACTGCTTATAACTGTGGCCCGAAAGGGGTGAACAGGGTATATAATATTATTATGTGGCAATGAAACAGCTTTGAGTGCTGTATACTTGTTCCCTTTAACTCTTTTGGTAGACTCTTCCAGCCTCACTTTACCGCTTGCGACTGCTTACGGAGTGGCCCGATAGGGGTGAACAGGCTATTTCTGTGGCAATGAAACAGTTTTGAATGTTTGGCACACTGTTCATTGGTGATTATGAACGCCTTTTTACATTTGATTTATGAGGTTTACGTCTGTGGGTGAATTTGACTTTCGACAATGTTTCAAAATTAGGAAGGGAAGCAGTGATTATTTGATTATATAGACGCTTCTCCACTGGTAGACGGTGACAACAATGATTGGATAAACGAGCAAGCTACCAAGTTGATTATTCTGTGTTCATTGTGTGCGATTACAACGGTTTCAACTGCTTATTTCGTTAATATCATATGCTTTGGGATAGAGTTGGGAAAGGGGGGGGGGGGGGGGGGGTCAAGCCCCTGAGCCCTTCACTACCCACCGCTACCGTTTAGATTTCAAGATTTCAAATACACTTCAGTGATTATTAATTAATTAATATTTATTTGGAGACCACGTCTTCTGCGAGGGTGTTTGTCCGTCAGGGCGTGTGATTGAATAAATATTGATTTAATTCCTGACCTGATTAAATGTAAACAAATCTTCCTGTGATGCGTAAACATACTGCGTAGTTTGAAACTGTTCCTCTGTGAAGTGTAGAGTGCCTTCTCCTTGAACACAACGTCGGGCCCCTGATGGCTGATGGGGTTTGAACCCACGACCTTTCGGTTGCTAGCTCGGGAAACTATCAGAGCTGCACACTTTCTAGAAAAAAACAACTGTCAAAGCCGCGCACTATGAGAGCCGTGCACTCTTTCACGATAATTATCGATACAATTAGATTGCCGATTCCGCCCAACCTTTACAGTCCCCTTGACGAAATTACTCTGTACAGCCCCAATCCAAATATAGTCGTCTTTCTGCAGACGTTAAGCGATTTCCAAACCATATCTCTGCTGAAACTAAAAACACAGACCCAATAGAAAGGCACTACCAAGAAAGAAGGGAGAATGTGTAACAAGCAAATTTTAATGTTTTTTAGTTTTAGTAGAGGGTTTTACATCGCCCCCAACAGCATAAGGTCATATGAGACCCAAAATTTTAATGTACGCAGATGGACAACTTCAATTTTTGCCCTGAATGAGCGAGAAAATGCTGCCCTAACACTTTCAAGATCGCTCCTATCCTTTAGATATATTTTTATAACTGAAAAGCCTATTCATTCAAAACAAAATATAATTGATGTCTGGTCCCAAGCCCACACAACGCTGGGTGTACTTATATTGCTGGATGGTACTGTATTTGGTAATCAGCAATCTAATTGTATGGATATTGTAAAAATGTGCTCCTCTGATAGTGTGCAGCTCTGATAGCCTTTTCTCGAAAGTGCACGGTTTTGATTGTTTTTTTCTTGAAAGTGCACGGTTTTGATTGTTTTTTTCTCGAAAATGTGCGGCTCTGATGTTCTCCCGCGAGCTCAACAGTCAAACAGCCACAAGACCACCCACGCCAACCCCCGGTGGCGTCCACCACGGACACGAACGGACGTTGTAGAACTACAGGGGAGAACATATCATAATAATTAACAATAACAATTAACAATACTAATTAACTATGATAATAAGTGTAACTTGAGTTTGCTCGATCTTAAATTGCCGCTTCTTCAGTGACTGAAGACGGACGCATTTTGATTATTTCTCACATGCTGGAGCAATCTTGAGCCTGTGACAGCCGTTGTAATCTCTAATTAATTAACGCTGTTTCTGCCAATAGTCGGAAAATGAATACCTTTGTTTTTAAGAAAGTACGGGTAGCGAATACTGAGACGTGCAGAGGGAGAATGAAATATAAGCAAAGGGAGTCGAGAATCTTTGGTATAACATGTGTTACAGACGGCTCACAGGCTGAAGTGAAGAACAAAGGGAGAAAGCTGAGGGCGGCCGGGGGTGGATTAAACCGCCATAATACATGAAATAAATATTAGATCTACATCATATCCTACTGGCCGGGCAGAGACAACTTTCTTGGAACACGGCAGGGATAAAAGATCTCACAACTTGGGAGAGTAAGTCAACCTTTATTAAGATGATTGTTGCAGTTTACAGACTTCCTTTCTCAAGACAGGTATTATTGTTGTTGTACATGTATTATTATAATATTTATTATTATCACTATTATTATTATTATTATTATTATTATTATTATTATTATTATCATTATTATTATTATCATTATTATTATTATTATTATTATTATTATTATTATTATTATTATTATTATTATTATTATTATTATTATCATCATCATCATTATTATTATTATCATTATTATTATTATCATGATTATCATCCTCCTCCTCTTCTTCTTCTTTTTCTTCTTCTTCTTCTCTGCCATCGGTACTAATGAGGAACTCATGTCAACAATGTTTTCTATGAAACGGTTTCGAAACATTACCCTGTATTACATGCTCTGCTTCTGTCCTTTAGTTAGCTTACAAATAGCCTACTACCGCACCACATTCTGCCCTGCAATTTTTTCCTATTGTTTTTATAACCTCCGTCATTTTTGAGGATGGTTGGTGGGTCTTCTGGTGTTTTTTCCTCTTCTTTCCCATCAAACATCAGAATCTCTAGTCTCTATCTCTTCTTCTTTTTTATGAACGCTACTCTCTTGTAACAACTCTACTTTTCAGCAGTTATATGACGTAAGGGCGAGGACAGAGAGGCCACCGAATATAATTCGGCGTATCGGTGACATATGATTATTCGCTCGGCGCCGATCTTTCTTTCCGAAGGTAGAACATAAAGGACACATATTTTCAGCGCGTGTAAGCTGTTCCTCTGAACTAGATCTAGATTTGACAGGTTGGGCTTTACTATAAATAATATAAATGTTATGTTGTGTGTGAACGACTGTCATGTTGTAAATTCCAACATGCTTTCTTCCTAAATTAAAGAGGAAACGAATTGGCACAAATGCTATTTACTTCACTTTTTTTTTTTTTTTACCTCAATGTAGATTTATTTCCCCAGCTTGTCTGTGATTATTCGATTTGGTTAAGATGTATCTCGTTTGTCCCATACGGGAGACCGTTTGCATACTGCTGAAACGGTTCACGTTAAAATATTAACAAAATATGTGAACAACTGTGTTTCTTGAAAACACACACACACACACACACACACACACACACACACACACACACACACACACACACACACACACACACACACACACACACACACACACACACACACAACACACTGAGCACACTTCTCAACTCAATAGATCTAACTACAATCAGTGGATTTAAGAAAAACAACAGTATTACTAATTTTAAAAAAATACTTCATAAACTCAAATTCTGCTCGGTTAGCCTGTAGACTGTAGAATATAGATCGCTGATTTCAAATATCAAATCAGATTTGCTCTACGACGTTTCTTTGTTGAGATAATGGGCAGTTGGAGAAGTACCCAGTCCAGCCATATGACGTCACTCATCTGGTGACGGCCCATTGACGGGCACTCCTTCGCACCGAGCAACGGCTTTCGGTGAGTAGGAATTAACATTCATTCCTATAAAATAAGCCGCCACCGATCCCGTAGATCGGCGCAGAGAGTAGGCCTTGTCTCTGTGCGCTTATAGAAATTGTGTAGATGAATTCCAATAGCTTACGGCGCCTAGTGGTTAGGTGGCAGAAATCGGCCGCCTTTGTGTTCTCCCACTAACTGTGTTGTAAGTGCCGTAAAAACTCATAGTAAAACTAATACTCTGTTTTTTTAAAACAATCTTTTTTTCTTTTCAGATACACGAGAGACGCAGACGTCTATAAAATAAAGGTTGGTCAAGAAATGCGTTTTGGGAAGCTGCAAGTGTAACTGAAAAAAAAAAAAGAATCTAAATTAATTTCTGCGCAAATGGTTTCAGGGATGCAAGTTTTGTTGGTGCTCGTGGTCTTAGTGACTCTTGGAAAAAACGGGTTGCTCGGTGACCAAGGCATGGGAGTTCCTCACACTGAACACAAGGAAACAGACCTTGCTGCCCAGAATTACTCCACAACTTCCGAGTTGGAGAACGGCACAATGCCTTCGACAGAACACTCAGAGCTTTCTACAAAGTCTCCAGACGTCAAGTTTTCCAATACCTGTCGCAATTGGTGTGGTCGGGAACGAGAGCTTCAGCTCAAACAAAACCTGTGTAGCTGTGACACACTGTGTAGGTTGTACAACTCGTGCTGTTGGGACTTTGAGACCACTTGCCCAACGATCGACAAGACAGGACGGGCGCTTGTGAGCGAGGATCTGCTGGCTGCGACAATCGTCTGTGATGAAAAGTCTGGCGTCTATGTAGTGAGCGAGTGTCCACCTGGAAGAGAGATAATTGAGCCGACGGAGCGAGGTTCTGCGTACGATCTTCAGTGAGTGTCGGCGAGATATCGGATGTAGCCAGGCTACACACTTCCTCAGAATTACAAAGTTCTTTCTGCCCAGTGCCTATTTTTTAAAATAGATATTTGACGTTAAAGATTTTAAATCTCACATCATGTCAAGCTTTCTCGAATGCAATTCTTTGAATACCTTGATAACGATTCTGATAGAGTTGACAGAACATGGTCTCTGACCTCATGGTCTTAGTAACTCAGAACGACCCAACAATGTCAGATAGAACTTTGTCATTCTGAGGTAGCGTACAGTAGAAATTGTCTATGATGACGACCACTCATTGTGTCGAAGAGAATATAGTGGTCGTCTTAGACATATGGACGTTTTACACAGTGTCATTGTCATCATCATTGCCTTTCTCACCCTGCACCATAGGCAACGGAAAAAACACGTTCTACCTTTCTCTATCCTGGGCTAGCCTTTGATGTTATTCCAATATCTTCCATCTTTTCTGTACATCAATTTCTGTGATCCTTCTCCAGGTTCTGCGTGGTCTTCCCATTGAACGTTTACCCTGTGGATTCCAATCCAACACTTTCTTTGTTATGCAGCTGCCTGGCTTCCTGGCAGTATGTCCAATCTATCGCCACCGCCTTCTTCCTACCTCATCTCTGACTGGGATCTGTCTTGTTTCTTGCTTTCCTTAACACTTCCTCGTTGGTGACCCTGTCTGTCCATCTGATCTTCAGTAACTTTTTTAGACACATTTTAAAGAAAACCCGGATCCTCTTTATGCAAGTCTGTGAAACGTTCCGTGTCTCACACCAATACAACAGGACTGACTTCACATTTGAATTGAAAATTCTCAGCTTTGTTCGAAGTGAGATCTATCTCTGGTCTTTGAAATCCTATTCAAAGACATGAAAGTAGCCTGAGCTTTTTCAGTGGGGGTCTTTAATTCCGCACCTGTTCCTCCCTCTCTGTGAATTATACTGCCATGATAGCAGAACAACGTCTTCTAGTTCTAGTGCATTCCCTTCTATTGTGACCTGCTCCTTTCGTTGTGCATCTGTCCTTGTAGTGTAATAAAAAAGCAAAGAGGAAATGGGAAGTGGCCGTTTGAACAGGCGATTGTCTTATAAACGTGGTCGTTAAAGCAGGTTCGACGATTGCAATTGGAAATTCAGTCGAACCTAGGGGCCTATCCCAGCAGCCACCTATCCGAGATCACCTGTACAAACCACCACTAAACACCCCCCCCCCACCTCCTGCGTTTTTTTCTATAAGAATTGGAATGCTACTGTCCAATGCGTCCACCTGTCTAAGACAACCACTTTTCTTCTGGACAATGCATGGCTGTCTTGGGCAATATTGACTGTATTGTCAGTTAGATGTTCAGAATAAAAATACAATTCAATGACACCGGAAAAAGGGTTGAAACGTAAGTGGTAAGGAAAAAGGAAGAGAGGAAATTGATGTGAAGAAAAGGAGCAATAGGTAAGAGGCACTGTGAGCGTCTCCACTTTCTGCCCCCACCCCTTCACCTCCTTTGCCCCCTCCCCTCCTTTGGGCTTCTGACTCTCTCTGCAGCCTTTCAACTGCGACGCTTTACTGTTGTCTTTCAGCCACACCCCTGATCTTCTGGTAGGAACGATTTACACCTAACCTTTTCAGACAAGGGCGAAGAATCTCGGAGGTCCCTTTTGCAAGCTGCGTACATTAAAAATTCCTTGGTTGTCTAAAATCGACAAGAGTAGGCTTCAGCCGCCATCCGGGCAAAATTCAAAATTTCCTACCAACTGAAAATGTTTAATGTGCACCTCGCGCTCATATGTCCTTATGTTGTTGCGAGCGCCGTAAAACACGCAAGCAAGGCGCGCACAAGGCAGCTTTAGTTGCGCCACTGTTATCTCGCCCAAATGTGAACAATGAAATAGATATAAGCACTGCTCGCACAGGCAACTCGGGTTTTTGGAGACTGAAAAGATTGTGTTTTGTCACAACTTTCCGGCAACGCAACTGTTGCTCACATCTCCTGTGTTTCATACCAAACTGACGCACAACGCGCACAGGCAACCAAACTGTCTTTCCTCTGCTGAAATGCTGCTTCTCCAGTTGGTGCTTCGATACGTAATTGAGGGTCCCACGAGACGTAAAAGTTCATTAAAACTGTCTGAGCTCATACGGTAATAGTTTAAAAAATGGAGGGTATGCTCTCAAATCTTTAGGCAGTTTGACAAAATGCCCTTTAAAAAACCTCTGATTGGTCAGAGGGTGAACCCAAAACTGCTTTTTCCTTTTCTTCCTTCTAAGTGCAATCACAAGAGCAGGGACAACTACTGCGTCGTGGAAGTCCATGGCGTCAAATAAGGAAGTCAGTAAAGATAATAGCCTGCTGTTGCCTGGCTGTTGCTTAGCTCTGTGCGCGCGGTGTATAAAATAAGTTGCCCGGAGACAGCAACTGTTGCGCAACTAACATTGCCCTGTGCGGGCCTAGCCTTTTGGCCTACCAAAAAAAAAGGCGCTGCGTCAAAACACAAGAGACAGTCAGCCGCTGTGAGCGAGAGCTGGGCGAGGAATCGATTTCGGAACCGATTCCCGCAGTTAGTGCTACAGAGGAAAAGTTCTGATTCTTTTTTGTGTAAACCAACGGTTACCAATTACTATTATTTATTAAAATTTTAAAAAAATAATTTGAAAAGAAAACTGTTGGTGCCTCGCCGTGTTTCTAAATCGGAGTTATCCTGGACCCTGACGCTGTTTGAAGCCGACTAGGTAACCGGAACTGGCAAGGAGTTGGATTCATCGGAAGTAATTGCTACTTGCCGGAAATAATTATGTAATTGTGCAGGGATCGGGTCACAGAAGAATCATTGACACACAGAAGAATAATTGACACACAGAAGAAATCATAGACACACAGAAGAATCATAGACACACCGAAGAAATCACAACCGTGGAAAAAAATTGAGTTCGGACACGATTCCTAGTTTGCAATAATCGGGAACCGCTCGCCACTACACTGTGAGTTGAATCAGCTCTGCGGCCTGCGGGCAGAATGTGTGTTTGGCTAGCCCATTATTTGTTTTGTTTTGTTTGTTTGAGCAAAGAGATGCTTGCACATCCACACGGACAGAAAGATAAGACAGACAGACAGAAAGAGGAAGAAAAGTGACACTCTGTTATTTGTTTTCAGCAGAATGTATCATCATCATCATCATCATCATCATCATCATCATCATCATCATCATCATCATTATCTTCATCATCATCATCATCATCATCATCATCATCATCATAATAATCTTATTATAATGGAGCTAAGCCCGTGTGTGAGGTCAGTATACATTTTTTTACACAGGTCCCCGTAAAACCTACAAAAATATGATTCAGTTCAGAATGATCACAAAGGGATTCGTGGGCATATTATTATTTTCAAAGATCGGAACCTATCTTTCCATTTGTCAGGTTTGATGGTTTTTCCTGTAAATCGAAGCTCTCAGATGTTTTCACTCCGCCATTAGCCATTTGATATTTTAATGGGTACTATTTCCGTTTCGGTTTAAGCTTCGTCGTGTGTGTGTGAGACAGCTGCTGCTTGTACTATTTCCAGATCTAGAATCTCGATATATATCTAATTCTGTTTAGATGTGTGCTTCGCAGTGTCGATGGATACTTCAGGCCAAACGTCATTGTTGTGACTTTTTCTAGATACATTGGGTGCAGTCATGTTCACAACACGTTGAGTTTGTTTAAACCTACAAAATGTTTACGTTGTTATATTGACGTTTTCAAAGTTTGGCGTGTATCTGGTGCGTAGTTTGTTTTTTAGAGAGCAAGACTCTAGATCTAGATCTCCCTATTCTAGATGTATTTGAAGCACAGAATTCAAGACTGATTTGGAGTAGCTAGCAAGAAGATGTCGATTTAGTAATAATAATAATAATAATAA